>NC_058130.1:171249842-171266550 GCF_016433145.1 Gracilinanus agilis
TGTATTTTGTCAAAGGCTTTTTCAGCATCTATTGAGATAATCATGTGATTTTTGTTGGTTTGCTTGTTGATATGGTTGATTATGTGAATGGTTTTCCTTAAGTTGAACCATCCTTGCATTCCTGGTATAAATCCCACCTGATCATAGTGAATAACCCTCATGATCACTTGCTGGAGTCTTTTTGCTAGTATTCTGTTTAAGATTTTTGCATCTATGTTCATTAGGGAGATTGGTCTGTAGTTTTCTATCTCTTTTTTTTTATCTACCTGGCTTTGGGATCAGTACCATATTTGTGTCATAAAAAGAGTTTGGTAGAACTCCTTCTTTTCTTATTATGTCAAATAGTTTGTAAGTATTGGAGTTAGTTATTCTTTGAAGGTTTGATATTATTCACTTGTGAATCCATCTGGTTCTGGGAATTTTTTCTTAGGGAGTTCTTTGATGGCTTGTTCAATTTCTTTTTCTGATATGGGATTATTTAGGTATTCTATTTCTTCTACTATTAATCTAGGCAATTTATATTTTTGTAAATATTTATCCATCTCACCTAAGTTGCTATATTTATTGCCATATAATTGGCAAAATAGTTTTTAATGATTGCCTTGATTTCCTCTTCAGTAGTGTTAAGGTTTCCCTTTTCATCTTTATTACTGATGATTTGGTTTTTTCTTTCCTTTTTTAATTTAGATTGACTAGTACTTTGTCAATTTTGTTTGTTTTTTTAAAGAACTAGCTTCTAGTCTTATTTATTAAATTATGTTATTATTAAGTTTATAATAATGATTATTAATATTATATAAAACTATAATATATAATTATATTATACATAATATATGTTATATATAACAATAATAAATATTATATTATTATTAAGTTATTAAGTAAATAGTTCTTTTACTTTCAATTTTATTGATTTCTCCTTTAGTTTTTATAATCTCTAATTTGGTCTTTAGCTGGGGATTTTTAATTTGTTCCTTTTATCGTTTTTTAATTTGCAAGTCCAGTTCATTGATCTTTGCCCTCTCTAATTGGTTAATACGTGCACTCAAGGATATACATTTCCCCCTGAGTACTGCCTTAGCTGCATCCCACAGAGTTTGGTAGGATGTCTCATCATTGTCATTCTCTTCAATGAAATTATTGATTGTTTCTATGATTTCTTCTTTAACTAACTGGTTTTGGAGAATCATAATATTTAATTTCTAATTACTTTTTGATTCCCCTGTCCATGTGCCCTTACTAATTATTATTTTTTTGCATTATGATCTGAGAAGGTTACATTTATTATTTCTGCTCTTTTGCATTTGTTTGCAATGTTTCTATGCCCTATTACATGGTCAATTTTTGTGAATGTACCATGTGCAGCTGAAAAGAAGGTGTATTTCTTCTTGTCCCTATTTATTTTTCTCCTCATATCTATTAAATCTAATTTTTCTAGGACTTCATTCATCTCTCTTACCTCTTTCTTATTTATTTTTTGGTTTGATTTCTCTAGATCTGAAAGAGGAATATTTAGATCTCCCACTAGTATGGTTTTACTATCTATTTCCTTCTTGAGCTCTGCCAGTTTCTCCTTTATGAATTTGGATGCTATACTACTTGGTGCATACATCTTGAGTACTGCTATTTCCTCATTGTCTATATTGCTTTTTATCAGGATGTAATTACCTACCCTGTCTTTTTTAATCATATTTATTTTTACTTTGACTTTGTCAGAAATCATGATCGCCACTCCTACCTTCTTTTTCTCAGCTGACGCCCAAAAGATTTTGCTCAAGCCCTTGACCTTAAAGCTGTGTATGTCCACCCCCTTCATATGTGTTTTTTATAGACAATATATGGTAGGATTTTGGTTTCTAATTCACTCTGCTATTTGCTTCTGTTTTGTGGGTGAGTTCATCCCATTCATATTCAGAGTTATAATTATCAGTTGTGTATTCACCAACATTTTGGTATCTTCTCTTAGTTCTACCCCTTCTTCTTACTCTATTTCCTTTTAAACCGGTGGTTTGTTTTAAACCAGTCCCCTTGTCCTCTCCCTTGATTTACTGCCCTTTCCACCCCCTCCCTTATTATTCCCCTCTTTTTATTTTTTAAGGCCTAATCAATTCCCTCCCCCCTCTCCTTCCCTCTCTTTTTTGACCTCCCCACTCCCCTGCTCCCCTTGGTTTATCCCTTCTGACTTTCTCCTATGGTTAGATAGAATTCTATCTCCCAATGGATATATTTACTCTTCCCTTCCAGGGTTAATTCTGCTGAGAGTAAGGTTTAAATATTACCTCTTAATGCTCTGTTCCTCTCCTTCTTATAATCGTGTTCATCCCCTCCCTTTCCCATGTCCTCTTTGTGTGGTATAGAATATCCTATTTTTCTCATTCATTCAAGTTTCTTTTGGTGCCATCTACTATTCAACCCTATTCTTCCCCCTACCCCTGTATAATCTTAGACCATTTAATACTCTAACCTCTCCCTATGAATAATTCTTCTTCTTATTATAATAGTGAATACAGTTTTTGAAAATTAAACATAACATTTCTCCATTCAGGAATACAAATAATTTGATCTTATTGAAGCCCTTAAAGAGGCAAATTTAAAAATAAGAGTTTTCTTTCTTTCCCCTCTGTTTCTTATTTACCTTTTCATGTTTCTCTTATTTTTTTTTTTGTTTGGATATCGAACTTTCCATTTAGTCCTGGTCTTTTCTGTGCAAATACTTGGAAATCTTCTATCTTGTTGAATGCCCATACTTTCCCCTGGAAGTATATATTCAGTTTTGATGGGTAAGTGATCCTTGGTTGTAGACCCAGTTCTCTTGACTTTCTGAATATCATATTCCAAGCCTTGCGGTCTTTTAGTATGAAGTCTGTCAGATCCTGTGTGATCCTGATTGGTGCTCCTTGATATCTGAATTATATCTTTCTGGCTTCTTGTAAATTTTTTCTTTTACTTGGAAGTTCGTGAATTTGGCTATTATATTCCTGGGAGTTGTCTTTTCAGGTTTAAGTGTAGAGGGTGATCTATGGATCCTTTCAATATCTATATCTCCCTCTTGTTGTAGAACTTCAGGGCAGTTTTGCTGAATAATTTCTTTTAACATGGAGTCCACATTTCTATTAATTTCTGCTTTTTCAGGGAGACTAATAATTCTCAGATTGTCTCTTCTAGACCTGTTTTCTTGATCTGTCAATTTCTCATTGAGATATTTCATGTTTCCCAATTCTAGTCTTTAGAGACTGGTTTTCTGCCATCATCTTTTGATTTTCCTTTTTGATTTGGTCTATCCTGTTTTCTAGCTGTTTAATTTTGGTCTCCAATTTGCTTATCAATTCTTTTGATTTTGGGGCATCGTTCTCCAATTGGTAATTTCTGCCTTTTTACCTGTTAATTTCCTTTTGACCTATTTCCCACTTCTCTCACCAAATCTCTTCCATCTTTCTTATGATCTCAGATTTGAACTCTTCAAGAGCTTGTGACCAATTTTCATTTTTTTGGGAAGGTTTGGATGTGATTACTTGTTTGTTCTCCTCTGCTGTTTGCTCCGTTGTCTGAATTTTTCAGTGTATAAGTTGTCGAGTGTTTAATATTTCTTCTTGATCTTTCTCTTTTGAGGTTCTTGTGCCTGGCTTCCTATCATTATTATCATTATTATTATTATTATTATTATTTCTTTCTCACTCAGAAGTCTGGGTGAGGCAGACAGCCTCTCTGCCTATCCTGTTGAGCTGTGGAGCAGGTTTCATCTGAATCACAGTGCCATGCACCCTCTCAGTGTTATCCTCACACAGGGTTGGTCTGTACTCTTTAGGCTCCTGTAATGGTGGGGCACCAGGGATGTTGATTATTATTATTAAAATGTAACCAAATGGTTTGTGAGTCCACACTGGGTTGAAGGAGAGACAGGACCAACCAGGTTAGGGAGACCAGGTTCACTGCCAAGCTTTTAACTGACACAGGAATGGCAGTTGGACCAACGGTCACCCAGCTCACCCAGGCCAGGGCCTATGGAATCAGCAGGCAAAAGTAAAGTTTATACAGTTTAATTGAGGGTAACTAAATAAAGGATGGGATAAGGGATTTTACCCTTGAAAACCTAAGGGCAAACCACAGGGGCAAGGAAGGACTTAACTACACTATCCTATTGAACTAAGCCCAGCAGGGCCCAAAGGAAGCAGTACTGAAGTCACAGGGAAAGCTTCTTCAAACCTGGTTCCAGCCAGGTTTGGTCAGCTCAGCTAAAGGGCCTGAGGGTGGCTTTGGGTTCTCACGGTAATCCAAGGATGGTAACAGGATGCCAAGAGCCAACTCCACCAGATGATCCAAGGTACCCAGGTAGGGAGAGTGAGTTTGAAATGCTGTCCACCAGATCCCAAACCACTTCCCACTTGGTGCAGCTCTGCAGGTCAGTTGTCCACTTGCTGAAAGCCTTCACCTCTCAGGATCTCAGGGAATCTGGATGTAGTTTTCCCCTAACTCTGAGATCTCCCAGTGTTAGCAACTGTTATGTCCAACCACTAATGGAGTCTCTCTCAGAGCACAACCCCCACTTCCTTCTCCTTCATTCCATCTTGGAATCCTCCAGCCCTTCCTGCTAGGTCCAACACTATTACTAAATTAATTGCTAAATAAACCCTCACAGCACTCCTGAGGTCTCAAGTCTAGTTGTTCTCAGGTTCAAGCCACCTGGTAGTCCCCTTGATTAATCCTCTGCCCCAAGCTCCTTTAACAGTCTCAAGGAGCTACTTCTATAGTCATGACCCATCTACACTGCGTCCCCACCCAAGGTCCGCGCCTGGGCTCAAGGCCCACATCTGTGCCTGCATTTGATGTCTGCACCTGTGCTCAAGGTCTGTGTTCAAAGTTCGGTTCTTTAGCCTCTTGGGGTCTTAAGTCTTGCTGCTCTCAGGAGCAGGCCCTGGTGATCCCAGGTAGCTGCCAAGGATGTAATGGATGCCCCAAACTTGCTCTAACTCTTGTGCGCTGGCTTTGGCACTGTAGGTAGTGTGTGGGGGAGGGGGTTGCTCAGCTGGGTTATTAGTGAGAGCTATTTTACCCCCTTATATCATGGAAATGCCCTGATCCCACGGTCCTTCAATGCTGCACCCTGTTGGGGTCCCTTCATTTATCTGGATTTGTTTTTATGTCCTCTTGAGGAATCCTATATGTGTGGGTTAGGAGAGGTTAAGTAGCTGCTTCTACTCTGCCACCATCTTAACCTGGAAATCCTTCCCGTGAATATCTTCTTGATAACAAGAGAGAGTGAAGACTCTGGTCCTCACACTGGCTGATTTTTGAGTTAGAGGTTATGAATTTGAATCCTGACTCCATTTCTGTGTTATTGTTGATAAAGTCATTTAAATTGTTCTCAGTCTCAGTTTTCTTGTATGTAAAATGAGGGAGCTATAATAAGTCAAAGGTTCTTAACTTAGAGCCTTGTTATCCTTAATATTTGATAAGGATTTCAGTATAAATAATTTCTCTCATAAACCTATGTATTTTGTTTTATGTATTTAAACACATTATTCTCAGAAGAGTCCTCAGGCTTTACTAGATTGCCAAAGGTATCTTTAACACACATAAAAAAGGTTAAAAACCCTTCTAAGAAATGAAAAGGAAACATTTATTAAGCACTAAATACTCGACAAATATCTTATTTGATCCTCACAATAACCCTAGGAGGTAGAAGCTGTTATGATGCCCATTTTACAGTTGAGACACTCACCCAGGGTCACATAGCTAGTACATGCCCAAGTCTAGATTTGACCCAAGATCTTTTTGACTCCAGGCTCATCTTAGGATTCTTCTAACTCTTAATTCTAACCTATTGGAAGAGACTGTGGAATAGTAGAAAGAATGCAAGAATGGTGTCAGAAGAATTCTGGATTTAGTCCTGCCTCTGACTCTTACTAGATTAGTCCAGGCAAGCCTGAGCAGACTGGATAAGTCTTTTAATTTCTCTGGGCTATAGGTTCTTCTTTTATGAAAAAAGAGATAAAAGTAGCATTTACCTCAAAGTATTATTGTAAGAAACAAATTAGATAATGATTCTAAAGTGCTTTGCAAACCTTAAAATGTTTTTCTTAATGTCAGCTGTTACAGATATCCTGGGAAACATTTTCCTAACACAACAAAATATCCTAATACAGTCATTGGGGAAAGAGTGGTATTGAGCAGTAGTGTCCAATTCAAGTAGAAAGAGATTCCAGTGGCTGGAGACTGACTCAGAAAACCACAACTTGACATTATGTTGTATTTTATTTTTATTCATTTTGTTAAATAATTCCCAATTGTATTTTAATCTGGTTCAGGAAACCCTGGGGAGTTTTCGCTGGCCCAGGAATTTGATATCTCTAGTACAAAAGACTTTCTAGCTCCAGCTGGATGATCTGGGAAGATTTTAACTCTAAAACCCATGATGCTATGAATTAGCAGTCAGCTAGGTGGTGCAGTGGATAGAGTGCTGGTTGGCCATGGAGTTGGGAATCCCTGATTTCAAATCTCGCTTCAGACACTTAATAGCTGTCACTAACCTCTCTTTTGCCTCAGTGTCCTAATTTGTAAAATGGAATAATAGCACCCACTGTAATACAGGATTACTGCAAGAATCTCTTGCATTTGCAAAACCACCTGAAGCAACCCTGATAGTTAGGGAAATGGAATGTTGACCCAGCCTGCCTGATCTCACAGCCAAAAACTGTTGGAGCCAGGACTATAAATATTCCTGGAGAACCAACTGTGGGGCTGATTCTTCCTTGAACTGACCCAGACATCCTACTATCCCCTGGATCTCCCCATTGGGCCCTGGGAGGAGGGAATTTTGGTGGGAGGAAAAAGTGGGAAATTAGTTTCTTTAGGCAGGCAGGGACAACCTTAAACCAAGCAATCACCTCATTTGTTAATCTGCTAAACCCTTCTACATCAGGGCAGTGAAATTTATCCATGGCTGAGGGGCTGGTTCCCTCAGCCTGACCTCTACCTTCTGAAACCCTCTCCCTAGCACTGGCCTCATCCTTAGCAACAGCTTCTCAGACCTTAACCTTCTTCCCTCAGCTTACCTTTGCCTTTAATAAACCCCTGGCCTTTATTCAAAGAGCTTCTGTTGATTCATTATACCAACAACTGGAGCCACGGCTGAAGAGGAAAGATAGATTACCCTTGTTTCCTGAGGGCTAAACCAGGCATCCATCTTGCTCAGGAAGTGAACACACATTCACTTCCTGTGAGCTTGGAGTTTCTCTCCAGAAGGGAAGAGCTTTTTATTCCTCTCATCAAGGGACTTAAAGACAGCAGGGAGGCTGACCAAACATTTCAGGCAGGCTCACATAATCTCTGGCTGACCCAAATCATCCTGTACTGAAGAGATAGCCTCCCTGCCTAGAAGACTCAACTGGTACCCCTGCCCTCTAATATAAGCCTTTATTAGCAGCCATTACTCCTTTATAACACCACCTCAATGAGTTGTTAGGAGTATCAGATGAGATATTTATAAGAAGCACAGTGCCTGGCACATAGTAGTTGCTATATAAATACTTATTTCCTTCCCTTTTTCTTCCTCTCTTCTTATTCTAAACTGAAAGATTTTGAAGTGATGCAAGAAAGTTTAAGGCAGGTAGATGGCTCAGTGAATAGAGTGCTTGGCCTGGAACCAGGAAGACCTGAATTAAAATATAGCCTTGGACACTTACTACCCTTAGCAAGTCCACTTACACTTAGTTTTGCTGGCCCAAGAATTTGACATCTCTGGTATAGAAGACTTTTTGTATCTTTGCCTTAATCCACTGGAGAAGGAAATGGCAAAGCACTCTGGTGTCTTTGCCAAGAAAGCCTCCTGGACAATGTTGGCTTTCCACAATCTATGTGGTCTCAAAATTGTACATGACTGATTGACTGAACAACAAGACAGTTAAATGAGTGGGTTGGATCAGATAACTTCTAGGTTTCTTTTGTCTCTCAATCTATGAGTCTCTCATCCTAGAATAACTTGGGATGTGTCTCGTTTGAGTGTAACATTGAGGAACTACAGAAGAAGACTTTGGACCAAAAGAGCTACGAGAGGAATTCATGTTTGAAAGGCAGTTTATCCTCATTCCCCTTAGAACCTTTGCCAGAGGGGTATTTAGGGTAAGCAGGGTTCTGGTTCCTATACATCCTACTTGAAGGGAATTTCTGAGAATGGAAAGGAGTATCCAATCAGGCATTCAGCCAGCCAGCCATGGACCTGAACAATAGAGAACTAAGCATAAATGCTGTAGTTGGGCTGAAGACAATTACTCCTCCAAACACAGCTGTCTTGTTCCCAATCGGACACAACTTTCAGCCAAATAATGGGACTATGGAAAACATGGTGAGGAGAAAAAATAGCTGTTTAAACATAAACATGAGCTCCGACACTGAGCCTTCTTAGCTTGTTTCACTGCATCATCAAACAGCACATGTGGTAACTGGGAGACTATCATATGGATTTCAAAGGCTATATGGTAGCCCATCTGTCAAGGAAGTGATGATTAATTGCATCTGCTATGTAAGTTCCCTTTCCGATGGTGTGTCAGGAAACTCAGCTGCTCACCCTCAATCACTCCTAAATGCTAGGTTTGTCTGTGCAGGAATGCAGAGAAAATGCAACAACCTTCCTGCCCCTCTGCTTTAGGAGTTAAGGTTGTCTGAGGGAAAACATCGGAGTCCTAGGCTGAAGTAGAATTTCTTCCAAGGTGCCAGGCGTCATAGACCAAACTGGACCCACAGAGGAAGATCATGCATCAAATGACTCAATAAGAGGCAGATCTGATCACCATCCTCCTCATTCTGGAGCAACAATAGTGTGATGACACTGGAACCTGGTGGTGTGAGTGGTTTGGGAGGTAATTGAGCATAAGACTTAGAGCCAGGAAGATCTAGTTTCTAATCCAACTTCACATACTTCCTAGCAAGGTGAACCTGAACAAATTGCTTAACCTCTCAGGCTCAGTTTCATTATCTGTAATATGGGTATATTCAGAGTATCTACCCCACAGAGTTGTTGTAAGCATGAAATGAGGTAATGCACATGAAATGCTTTGCCAACAGCTTTATACAAATGTCAGCTATTACCATCAAATTGTGACATCATCTCCTCCCCTTTCAAAGTATCCTAATGCCATGGCTGGGAAAACAGTGATGTTTTAGAGGCTTCTGGGGCAAAGTAGCATATCCTTGCTTATTCTAAAAATTGCTATTTTTTGTGTAAACTCTTCTTAGAGTTGCTATTTATTATTTCATCAGGACCTGTATACTGGAAGGAATCAGAGGACTCCACTTCTGAGACTTACTACCTTAGTCTTTGGGAAAGGATATTAGCCTCCCTGCTTTTGTTTCCTAATATGTAAAAATGAAGGGGGTCATAATATACAGTTTCAAAGTCCATTCTAGTCCTTTATCTCAAATCTTAGGATCCTATGATTTTTTTCCAGTAGAGATACCTCCCTAGTATAGAAATTTCCCCCAGTTTCTGATTAGCTACTCTTTGGAACCTAGAATTGTAGAGACCTATCTGAGGCCATTGTAAGATGAAGTGACTCATCTAGGGTCATACAAAATATGTGCCTGAAGTGGAAAGAACTCATATTCCTGGCTCCAAGGCCAGTCCTCTGTCCAATATCTTAAGCTCCTCTAGTCCTATTATTCATACTGCTAACTCACCCCCTGACCAAAAAAAAATTCATAAAGGCTCAGAGCAAACTTTCCTTCAAATCTAAGTTATCTGCCATTTCTCACAAGCCATGATTCTATGATTACATCTCCCTGAATCATCAGATTCACCCTATGCCAGATCTTATAGCAATAGTTGACTTCTATTTAGCCTTTATGATTTGCCTGACATTTTAGAGGCTAAATAGGTTGGCCAGAGTTGCACAACTATTTAATGCCTGGGGTGGGATTTGAATCCAGGATTTCCTGACTCCCAGGAACTGACTTTTATGCCCTGATGCCTCCAGTAGAGAATTTAACTTAAAGTCAGGATTAGATACAGAGATTAAAGACTAAGCTTGATTCCTTTTGCATATATATGAGAAGTCAATTTGGGCCATTTAGGTGACTGTCTCTCTCCTTCCCCTTGTCAATCACTGTGATGAGCAGGGATAAAATTCCCCAAGGTAGCCATAAGTCACATCTCTAGAAGCTTTTGGGGGAAAGGGAATGGCAATTTGATTATTTTTGGTTTTGTTTTTGGTAGGAGACATGACCCGAGCCCTCGTTATCCCTAGTGCCCAATGTCCTAGGCACACCTAGAGGCATTGTGGAAGATAAGGTCCTTAGCTCATTCAAGTCAACGGGTGTATATTAAACACTTACTACATTGCCAGGCCAGTAGGTATCCTTGTGTGTGATACAAAGGCAGAGGGTGCACTGCCTGCCCTTAAGTAGTCTTTTTTTTTTTGGAGTGATTGGAGAGATAAAACTAGGAAGTATGGAATGTGGAGAGAACAGTGATTGCAATCATAAGATTTAAAACTGCAGGGACTTTAGAGTTCATCTGGTTCAATTTCCTCATTTTACAAAGAAAGAAACTGAGGCCCAATGAAATGAAGTGCCTTGCCCTAAGGTCACGCAGGCAGTGGGTAGTAAAGCTAGGATTTAAATTCAAGTCCTCTAACTTAAATCCACTCTTCATTCTACCATACTATACTGTTTTCTCATCCTTCAAGGATCCATACAATTCATCACACATTTGTCAAGTGCCTGCTATGTGCAAAACAAGGGGTAAGGTATACAGTGATTGCAGCAATGGACCTGTAATTTAGAAGACTATATCCATGTATGGGCATAGATAGATATCTGTAGAAATATACACATATCTATCTATTTCCATAGCTATATAGATATTCATACATATAGGATATTCTGCCAGTCTTGAGAGTAATTTTAAACTATTAAAGCTATTAATGCATAAAGCTTCACAAAGACTTTTGGGAATAATTGCAAGGTCATTATAAGTCAAGGACCACATTGCATGGTCCAGATGAATGCAGTTGAGGTTGAGAGGAAGGTAGGAAAAGAAGGCTGAAGACTTGAATAATAAGACCTCAGCTAGACCTTGGAAGATGTAGAGGAAGTGAATGGATAAAGAGGGCAGGGATAACAAAAAAAAATCCAGATGAGGGAGCAAAGACTCAGAGACAGGAATGCCCCTTGGTATAGGAGCCACTGTAGTAAAGTGAAAAAAAAAAATAAAACACTAGCCTTAGAGTCAGATGATGTGGATTCAATTCTAACCTTTGTTGATTATTACCTCAGATCAGTCACTTATTTTCCCTGGGCCTCAGTTTCCTCATCTGTAAAATGAGAAGATTCAACAACATAAAAGTCTCTGGAAACCCAGCTGTAGATCATGAGGAAACCAATTTGACTACAATTTTTGGGGAAATGGCAGGAGGTACAGTGAGACCAGTTAACCTACTAGCTTCGGTGCTTTATCTTAAGGAAGAAAAACTGAATTAGAACAAAAACGTTTCACCTTTCCGTGTCCATGGATGGAACAATTAGCTCTGGGCAGTGATGGTCTCTGCAGACAGTTCTGTTCTCTACTCACTGCAACTAATGTCAATGGGAGCGGGGCAAGGTCATAAAAGAGCGAACACACAGAGCTTCTCAGATAATGAGTGCCGCAGCCAGGATTTCTGGGGATGTAAATTTTATTTCCCCCTCTGGGTTGGGGGAAACAGACAGTCACTCTGAGCTCCCTGGCAAATAAATGCCTACATGGAAGTGATTTCTGTTAAGCAATTTCATATCTGTTTTTCATTTTTCTGATTGAGATAGAATTGGGGGTAATCACCATTCTAAGGGAACAGTGTGAACATGGTTTTTTTAAATTTTTCTGAGACTCATTCATAATCTTATCAGTGTCCAGATACCATCAAGTGACCGAAGGTAATGAGTCTCTCCCAGGTGACCTGCTTCTGTTATTTTTATTGTCGCGCCAGATGTGATTGGGCATTTCCATCATGTTAGCTGATATTTTTTCTCTTTAAAACTCAAATTTCTTACCGCTGGATGCATCCATTTTTGGCATATCATAATTGATATTTATAGCCCTTTGGGTTGGCTTAGTACTTTGCATATTTTATCTCATTTAAGCTTCACGGGAACCTTGGTGAGAGAGGGGTTATAAGTACTGAGATAACCATTTTACAGATGAAGAAATAAAGGCTTAGATTGCTTTAAGTGACTTGCCCCTAGTGTCAGAGGCAGACATAGGTCCCAGGTCTTCCTGACTCCAACACCAACATTCTGTGAATTATATCACATGTACTAAAGAGGGACTGCAGATAGATTTTTAATGGCATTTGTATTAGTTGCCATCTATATTCTAGTCTTGTCAGGGATAACAGTGGCTATAGGAGGCATATTATACTTCCTCTGTTAGTCAAAAAAGTCTAGCACCCTCCCTGTCCTACATAGTTCCTAAAGGCATATAGTTAGAACCTTGGCACATTTCTGATAAAAGCTTGCCAACATCTGTCTTAATGACTTAAACACTCCATGTTGTCTGGGAGAAACAACTTTAGAGAATGCTTCTGGTTGGAGAGCTCCCCAGGGGGTGGGGAGGATGCTGTGTTGGGGACTCTCTTATAGGGTATAGATTTTATGAATCTGTTTTCTTTGGTCAGAATTAATTCCTAGGTTGGAAAGTATTTTCCCTGATCACCTACTTCCTTTGCTCAGAGATTTTGTTTATCTTTCTGTCTGCCTTTCTCTCATGCGATCAATAAGAATTTATTAAGTGACTACAATGTACCAGGGGCATGATATCACCGATGATATAAACACCAAAGCAAGACAATCCCTGCCTTCAAGGAATTTCCATATTCTGGAGAGTAGTTTGGGCAAGCAACAGGATCAGAGACAAATAAATACAGGCTATTTGTAGAATTCCAGAGAAATTGGGCAACTGGAGGAATCAGGAAGGAATTTTCGAAAGAGGTAAACATGGTTAAAGGGAGCTACTAGTTGGAGGGAAGAGAGCATTCCATAGTCTCGGGGTTATGGAGTTTCAAGTCATAGGGGTGGGAAATGGAATGTTATAGATGGGAACAGCAAGCAAGGATATATGGCAAGAACCTGGATCCTGTAGGTAGAGTAATCAGCTTGGAAAGATAGGAAGGAGGTAAATTATGACAGGCTTTCAATGCCATCACCAGCTTTCTTTAGATATTTGAATTTCCAGGCTTTTCTGGCGTTCAAAAGGACTTGGACTTTAGAACTTTAATCTGAGGCTTCTTAAAAAAAAAACAAAATAAAAAACCTAGCAAGTGAGAACTCCACCTTTATTTTAGATTTACTAATCCCACCTGAAAAGCAGGTATATGGTCCCATATATAGTTCTGTATACCTTTCCTGCAAGGATGAAAAAGCTGAATGTTTCTAAGTTTTTCAGAAGGGATCCTCTGGAGAAAAAGTATTTAAGTCAAACTACCCCACAGAGTTCTCTCTTGTGATAAATCAAGGTTTCTCAGATGAATTAATATTCATACTAATATGCTGCTGAAATAGCACTTTTAGGGGGAGAAGGTGGGGAGAGAAGACCAGGGACAATAAATCTGTACAACAATCATGACAAGAAATTCAGCCTAGGTAGGAAGCTGGATTCAGGAAAAAAGAAAAAAGAGAGAGAGATAATATTTACGTGTGGGTCACCCACTCATATGTCTCTTCCTTCTGTCAATATTTAATAAAAACAAAAATGAGTTATATGTTGCTTATTCTAGTCTTTTTGTGGCATCACAAGAAATAATCACAAACCTAAGTATACCTTAGCATTGTTTTTGGCTCAGAATAGAATAATAAAAAATCCAATTTAAGCAATGATGCCCTTAGTTTAAGTAATGAAAGAAATACAAGACAAATTTGACAGTTTAGTTGTTCCATCTTTATTATATTTCCTCACCTCTCCCTTCCATTTTCTGGGGTCTCTAGACCTTTGTCTTTGTCATTTGGAGAATGGGGATCTCTTTTCTTTATTCCATGACTTCAGTCCAGAGGCTGCTGTGTCATCCTTGTGGCTCCTGATCCCAGGAGAAAAATCATTACCCTGTCTGCAAACTGGCTTCTTAATGAGTCACCTTTCTTCAGGGAGTAGGAGGCCATTTACCGTGGTGGTAGCATTTTGCACAAGAAGGAACAAACCAAGTTTTGCTCCGCTCTGCTCCCAAGTCCCTCCCATTCATTTTCCTTCCATCTCCCAAAAATTAAAATTTATTCTGGAGATTTACAGAATATAAAGCTTATACCTCAATTCTTCAAGAAAAGCCAAGGATATATTTATCTTTTTTTTTCCAATGTGGAAGAACTAGCTAACTATTGAATTTCAGGGCTTAGAAGGGACTTTTGAGATCATTTTGTCTAACTCCCTTTCTTGGCATCCAAGGATAAGTAGGCCTACAGAATGTCTTGTGCAAAGTCGCATAGCATGTTAGATTCCAGGCCAGGAGAAGTATCCAAGTCTTTTGATTTCCAGTCTGGCAGATAATGGCCTGGTGCATTTGCAGTTAGAGTTCCTGGGTTCAGGACTTGTCTTTCCTCTGACTGGTTATGTGACCTTGGGCAATTTGTATAACTTCTCTGGGCCTCAGTTTCTTCAGCTGTAAAATGAGGGAGGTGGATTAGAGGTGACCTCTAAAGCCCTTTCCAACTCTATGTCTAGGCTATTCTGATCTATTTCACTCATAATAATTATATCCAGAAGTGCCTGTACATAACGCCCACTAATTAAAGAACCTGTGGCTTCCATGATTGACCTCCCACCCAGCTGTTCATTCATTCCCTCTGCAGACCTAACATCCACGCATAGCTTAGATTGTATTAGGTGAATTGCTGACTGTTTTTGGTGAGGTTTTCAAATGCCTTCATAGTCCTTTCCTAATTTTTAACCAGAAGATGTGAAATAGTATGTATAATGGGTTGGAAAAAATATTGGATTTCCAGTTAGAGGTCATATAGATAGAATTTGGGGCTTGTTAACCCCCAGGCAAGTTCCTTAACTTCTATGGACCCCAACTTCCTCTTCTGAAAATGAAAGCAATGAACAAGATGGTCCTTTCATTTATGGAGGGTCAGAGATTGCCTGTGAAACTTCCTTTTTTTCACCCTTCCCATAATAAAGGCCACAGGTCCCTTGTGCTTTGCTCTCCCCTGAGAGCTCCTTGTTTTTCTCACCTCCTATTTACCTCCACTAGTATCAAGATGGTGATTTTCTATATTTCTTATATGATCATAGCTTTAGAAATGAAAGGGAATTTAGAGGACATTAAATTCAGCTTCCTCATTTTACAGATGGGGAACCTGGAACCCAGAAAAATTAAGTGAATTGCCCAGGGTTACACAGCTAGTTAGAGACTGAAGCAGAATTTGAACCCAGGTTTTCCTGAATCTTAATCTAGTTCCTTATCCATTATTCCATGCTTCCACTTGTATAACTAAGATGGAAAAAGAGGATAGAAGGAGCAGCTAGGTTGCATATTGGAAAGAGTACCAGCCTGAAGTTGGGAGCCCTAGGTTCAAATTCGGTCTCATATACCTCCTAGCTATGTGGCTCTGGGTGAGTCACTTAACCCTAATTGCCTACCTCTTGTCATTCTTCTGTCTTAGAATTAATAATAAGTCAAAAGGTAAAGGTTTAAGAAAAAAAGGAAAAAAAAGAAAAAGAGGATAATTAAATTTACAATCTAGCATGGAACACAGTTCCTGGCACAGAGTATGTACTTATAGTATAGAAGTACGAATTGATCATTTGAGAAGGACAATGTTTTGTCTTGATTCCCATTCTCCCAATATCCTGTAGTTATATCTCAAGTGTCCCACCCCGCCCACTTTAGATGCCCAAACTTCTCATTATGACTCATAGGGTCATAGATGCAGAGGAATGGACCTCAGAAGCCATTTGACCCCAGACAGAGAAAATGTCATGTTGGGATTTGATTCTTCAACCAAAGGACCTTTGTGTTTCAGATCCCCAATACCATATGAAACTGTAAGTTGAAGGGAATTTTAGGAGACAGAGGGAAAGGTGGGGTAGATAGGGAAAGGAAGGTAAAGGGATAGGAAAGGAAGGTAGCCTAGCTGGGGTAGCCCCAAGCCAAGAGGGGGAAATTGACCTGCGCCCTTCGGAGCTCAGTAAAGATCAGGAAACAATTTAAGGGTATAGAATAGCTGGGTTTATTTAGTTTAGGGAAAGAAAAGGTCTAGGGAGGCTAGTAGGTAGATCTCTGACAGCTATGTGGGGACCAAGGCTCTTCCTCCAAAAAGGCATCAAAACTCTCACTCTCCCATTCTCTTATACCTTCCTCAGACGCCTCCCACAAAGGAAGTGAGGAAGTTAGGGTAGAGGATCCTGGGAGAGGTAGTCTCCCAGGGTTAGTGCATTTCAAAATGCACAAAACCTGGTTATTGGATCATACGTATAATAGGAGCATAACTGGTAGGGACTTTTCAGGTATAGTCCAATCCCTCATTTATGCTAAAATTGAAACCCCAGAGAGATTAAGTGATTTAATCAACATGGTAAGTGACAAATTCTGAATTTGAACTCAGGCCACTTGACTCCAACTTAATCAGTATTTCCACTGTTCCATCTTCTCTGTCTGTCTGTCTGTCTGTCTGTCTGTCTGTCTGTCTGTCTCTCTCTCTCTCCCTCCCTCTCCCTCTCCCTCTCCCTCTCCCTCTCCCTCTCCCTCTC
>NC_058130.1:171271504-171301307 GCF_016433145.1 Gracilinanus agilis
TATATATATATATGTACATATATATATATGATCCTGTGAAATTATAATACACAATATAAGATGAAATTCTACATGAATGAAAGGGATAAAGACTTTTCTTGAAGAAATTGTCTCCCCTGCCTTGGAGACCTCTTCCTTCAAGTAGGGAATCTCATTATTTTTTCTGCATTAGAGTTGACCCTGCCAGTCAGACAAAATGACTATTTCTCTCCTCTTGATCTACACAGGATAAGTTCTGGAAAGGCCTATCAGTAGGTCTACAATGAAGAATGAACATTTTTCCCATCAGGCTTGTGAATCATGTTTTTTAAACTATTGTACTTGGCTTAATCACCACTAGACAGGATTGGTAAAGATATCTTCATTGCCCACATGATACCCCTTTGTTTTCTTGCTCATAATCCCATCTTTGGGCAGCTAGGTGATTCAATGGATTAGGCCCTGGGTCTCCGGTCAACAAGACCTGACCCTCAGTCAAAATTTAGCCTCACACATTTATTAGCTGTGTGATCCTGGGTAAGTCACTTAATCTCTGTCAGTAACAGTTTTCTCATCCATAAAAAGAACTGGAGGAGGAAATGACAAACTACTCCAATATCTTTGCCAAAAAAAATCCCAAATGGAGTTATGAGGAGTCAGATACAACTGAAATGACTGAATGACAACAATTCTACCTTTATCAGTAGACTTCAGGAGCTTGAAACTATTTGTTTACCCTCCATTCTACCTCCATCCATAGTTTATTAGTTCCTTGATTTGGGGGTATTTTTATTTCTACCCTCTAAACTTTTTAGCACAGAACTCCTCATTTTGTTGTTGTTTTCTAATCCTCAGTTTTACCTCCTTCCTTTCAGCTCATGATAACCCTCCAGTCTGCTCATGAGCTCAAGGATATTTATTTTTTCACACTCTCATCAAAGATTACCATTTCTTTGTTCCTTTCTTTCAGGCCTCTGCTAAGTGACCATGATTAGTTTACATTAGTGTGTTAATAATTCACAATGGCTTGGTGTTCTCCTCTGGATAATATTTTCACATAACAACATTTTTAAAAGCATCATAGGATAGTCAGTGGGAGAGCTAATTTGGTTAAAGGGATCTTTCTTAATGTCTCTCAAATGATTTTACCTAGATAGTAAACTCTGCCCCCTGTTTGATACCTAGGGATCCACAAGTCCAAGACTTTCATTTTACAGATGAGAAAGCTAAGTCATAGAGAGATGAAGCTTCTTACCCAATGGTACATGCAAGAGCTGGCCTTTGAATCTAAGTACACTGAGGCTTCAGTGTGAGGGAAGGAAACTTTGAATCCAATACTCTTTTGACTGTACCGCATGATGATCAATTCTTATTGCCCCTGAAGAAAATACTCAAAGACTGAAAAGCAAACTAGGTGTATTTCCTTGCCCTTCTGATAGGTCAGAAACTCTTATCTCCTCCAATATTTGTTCAAGAGAATGCACTGCAGTGGAGAGGATGCAATATCTTAACACTTGGCAGCAAGGAATTGAGCTGATGGATGCTTCTGTGAGGATCACAGATTTCCTTAACCATAATTGACAGTCACACATGTAAACAAGAGAGTGGCTCAGCACAGTTGAAATGTTAATAGATACTATTTTCATGGAAGAAAGACTCAACAGTAATTACTTTTGTTTTGATAAAAAAAATCCCTTTTCATATTTCTGTGGTACGTGTGTGTGTGCGCATGTATGTGTGAATAAGGGAGAAGGAGAATGAACATCTGGCCATTTCTGGTGACACATGTGCTCTGCACTCTTACTGAAGAGCATGTGTGAAATGTTAATGAAATGAATAATAGTCTGTATTGGTATAGACAGACTAAAAAGCCAGCCCCAAAGTCAAGAAGATTCAGATTCAAATCCTACCTCTGACTTTAGTACTCTAGACAACTCTTTATGACCATCTTAAGTTGTAGAAAAAGTGCCAGCTTACATTGGTAGAAGTTTTTGCACACTATGCTAATGAGATCATAGGAGCCAACCCTACTTTTATCTATGTGTGTACACACACACACACACACACACACACACCCCAGAGAATTCTCAGACTGGCCAAAACCAGGGTCATCTGGTCTCCCCCTTCACCTACAGATATTGCTGGATTATACACAGAGAGAACCACTGTATCTTTCTGAGGAAAAAAAAAAGATTTCAACATCTCCTTTTAAAAATGAACCAAGTGCCCAGTAAAGATGTTTCCAGACTTGTTTTCAATGTGAAGGAGGACTCAATGGCACTGCAGCCTTTTCAATCAGCATCTTCCCCAGTGGGGAGCTATTGAATCTACCGAATTATATCTCAGATATACAACCTTACTTTGCAATGAAGTGCATTAAAAATGCTTACTTGGAGAGCTCAGACTTGTTCCATATTGTGTGCTGTGAATTTTTTCCCCTCCAAGGTAGCTCAGGAGTGTTTAGATTTGGATTAGTTTTTCCCCAGCTGAAAATACAAATGAATCTTAAAAAATGTTTTTATGCAGAGCCACACTTGGGTTACAGACATCAGGGAATCCCAACCCATCCTGTTGGGTAGCTTGCATTATTTCTCAGATAAAGATATATGGAGCCTTTAATAAATGTGTGGCAACCAGTCTTGCCCCTTGTTTCATTAGGAAGCCACATAAAGTAGATGTGATGGAATCTATTGCAATTCTCTCCTGAGCTCAGATGAATTGGTCTCATAACAGTTGTGGGGGGAGGAGAAAAGAAAGGAGGTGGGAGTAGTGAGAATAGAAGTAGCTGCTTGAGTTAGATAATTTCACAGCCAAAAAATCCCCCTCCCAACTCCAAACCCCAGATTTCTCATGCCCATTAAGGATATTACCTTCCCGATTGGAGACTCAGAAATTGATGCACTGCCCTTGGTCCTATTATGTTTTCAAACTTTAATTAAGTTTATGCCCTCTTCCACCTGGACCTCATAAATTATTAGCCTCCAAATAAGTCATTTGTCATGGAGCATCTCTTATGAGTAGATTCATCTTCAGAGCAACATTATCATTTCCTAAAGACTGACCTTAAATCCATCAGCCCAATAAGAGCTAAAGTGCTTCACGTTATTTTGACATATTATCTATTGGGATTATTTTTCGATGGGCTAGTGACTAATACGTTGAGTTATCATAAGGTATGAGCATGCAGCCTCATTATTAGTTTTTGAAATGATGTAATGGGTGATTAAAGAAAATTAAATTAAGGCTACAGTGTTTATCAGGAAGGCTCCACCATTCTTTAATTGTGGAAGGATAAACTTCTCTGCCTAAAGTGAGGCCATTCCTGAGATGAAGATATCTTATGAATTGGAAAGAGGGGGAAAATGATTTCACCCGAGGCATCTAGAGATGAACTGACTGCAGTTTCGTCAGGCTACTCTCTTGGGCTCCCTTTAGATTCGTATTTCCCTCTGCTGGCTAGTTTCAAGGTGGTGTCAGGGAAAATTTTCGCTCAACTCTGACCGTTCTTCAGGCAAAACTTGTCGTCATGAACCAAGATTTTCAACTGGATTTACAATTTTTGTGGTTCCAGTAATTTTCCTTTTTCTCTTGGTTCCATGAAGTTCCTCATGGTTCCTCACTAGTAGTTAAAAGAGCTGAATTTTAGGCCAACTCAGTTGCTATCTCTGTGACTTTGTCTTAACCAATGTTATACAGAGATCTCTGGGGCTCAGTAATCATTTCTGTAAAATGGTGAGGCTGATACCTGTTCTAGTTCATTCACAAGATTACTGTGAGGATCAAATGTGACCTGAGATAATTACTAGCTATGTGACGTTGGGCAAGTCACTTAACTTTTGCCTCAGTTTCCTCGTCTGTAAAATGAGCTGGTAGAAGGAAATGGCAAATCACTCCAGTATCTTTGCCAAGAAAATCCCAAATGAGGTTACAAAGAGTGAGGCAGAATTGAAAATGACTCAACAACAACAACAACAACGTATTAAAGTTATTCTTTTTCATCCTACTTTAGAAACCTAAATATTTGTGGGTAATGGAAGGTAGATGTGATTAGGATCCTGTCACTACTAGAAGTTCAATCTACCTTTCTCTTAGGTATCCCAGACTCAGGGCATTAGACCAAGGATGTGGACCCTCAAACGGGAGGTCTCATTCTGCAACAATTAAGCATTATAATGTTGATATTTGTGTAGTGTTCACTAATGTGCTAGAGTATACTATGTAGTATATTGTAATCAGTTCAGAACTGTAATTACATTGCTGCATGGAGCTTTTGGTCTCTCCTACCTGAAACTCTCTCTACAAGCAGATCAAAGTCTTAGAGAGCTTTCTGAAGACACTGAGAAGTTCTGTGAGTCAGTAGGGTCACAAAACAAGTATGGGTCATACAACACAGAACTTCCAAGGGCAACTTCACAAAACTACCTTTTATTTAATCTTTATAAACTTCATTTTAAAAAAATCAGTTTATTTTTTACTTCTTAATTCTCCCCTTTCTTTCTACTTTTTCTCCCTCACCAAATAAGATGGCAACAAAAACAAAATCATTGTGTAAAACAAATCCCCGTAGTAACCATGTCCAAAAGAAAAAAAAATTAATCTGCATTTGAAATTCATCATTTCTCTGTGTGGAGGTAGATAGCATGCCTTGTCTTCAGTCCTTTGGCATTGTGGTTGGTCATTGTATTGATGATCAGTTAATAAATCTTCCAAAGCGAATTACCTTTGCAATGTTGTTGTTATCGTACAAATTGTTCTCCTGGTTCTACTTAGCTTACTTTGAATCAGTTCATATGTGACTTCCTCATTTTCTTTGAAACCATCTCCTTTATCATGTCTTAAAGTGTTCTATCATTTTTACCAAAACTTTTTCAGTCCAATTAGTGGACATTCCCCCAAGATATAATTCTTTGCCACAACAAAAGAGAACTGCTATAAATCTTTTTGAACATATGGGCCCTTTTCCTCATTCTTTTGTAACTTTAGTTGCAAACCTAGTAGCAATATCTCTAGGTCAAAAAGAATACAATTTAATAGCTTTTGGGGCATAGTTCCAAATTGCTTTCCAGAATGTTGGGACCAGTTAACAGTATATACTTAAGTAGTAACTAGAAGGAACTAAGAATTATTCCATCTATGTTAACTATTAATAATAAAATTGTATATATCCTGTATATAAGCTTTAATAGTTTAAAACTGCTTTAAGGAACATCCTATATGCTGCGCGTTATCTTCTAAGATAAAATACATATTTCTTGAGAGCAAAGACTGTTTCGTTTTTTGCCCTTGTGTTCTCTCTGCCTCACACAATCCCTTGCCACATAGTGGTCCCTTAATGAATGTTTGCTGATTGATTTTACAGATGAGAAAACTCAAGCAAGGAAAGGAGTTGTATCATTTGCCTATAGTCTCACATCTAGTATCAGAAATGGTATTCAAAACTAGATATTACTGACTACAAGTCCAGAATTCTTTCTAACCCACCATTTTACACTGATAATGGCAGGATAATCCATGAGATATATCCTCACACCAATCTCCTGGTGTTCAACAAGATAAGAGCATTATCCCTATTTTAGAGTTGTGAAAAGCTACCAGACCTCTAAATTGTTTAATATCAATAAATCAACAATCATTTACTGGGTAGCAACTATACTAAGCATGGTAAGAGGTAGAAAATACTTGAGAAAGACAAAGCCAACATACCTTTTTGTAATCTGAGACTGAGTCCCCTGCCATAATAAGTCATTCAAGAAATGTCAATTGATTCTAGGGATGCCTAAGGTTTTCAATTTCTAGAGCATTTTTGTGTATGTGTGTGCAAGTGTGTGCATGTGTGCGAGTGTATGTGAGTGTATTTGGTCCTAAGAATATTTAAAGTAGGCTGGACAGATAATATTAACCCTATTACGTAGAAGAGAGAACTGAGATTCAGAGTGGTTGTGACTTTCCTGCAGACATACTTCTAGTAAGAAGTATAGATAGAATTAGAACACAGGGTTATTGGACTGGTAGTCTAAGACTCTTCCCACTGGATTTATACAACTGTCAAGCTACATGGCACTGAGGTTAAGTGTAGTGGAGACCTAGTATGGTAAAAATAAAGGAGACAGGGGGCAGCTGGGTAGCTCAGTGGATTGAGAGCCAGGCCTAGAGACGGGAGGTCCTAGGTTCAAATCCGGCCTCAGACACTTCCCAGCTGTGTGACCCTGGGCAAGTCACTTGACCCCCATTGCCTACCCTTACCAATCTTCCACCTATAAGTCAGTGCACAGAAGTTGAGGGTTTAAAATTAAAAAAAAAAAAAAAAAATAAAGGAGACATCATTTCTAGTCAGGCTTCATTTCTAAATGACTGCATGACTTTGGATGAGTCATTTCACATTTCCAGTCTTCAATTTCCTCATTTAAAAAATGATATGATTGATCTAAGATCCTTTTATTCTCTAGACATCTATGATACTATGATTCTTTGATAATGGGAGCTTCAAAATTCCCAATTGTGGTGGCAGCAATTTGGAAGATCTGAGAATGATATCTGTTATGTTTATTACTAATAATGATAGTTGGCATTTAAAGAACACTTTGCATTATTAAAAATTTTTATATTTAAAAAAATTAGTCTTGCTATATTTTGTTTTTATATAGCTTCCTTTCTAAACATATAATCTCCTTCTCCTGCCCAGTAAGCCATCCTTCATAATAAAAAACAAAAGGAAAGAGGAGAAAAAAGCAATTCAGAAAGACTAACCAATACTGCTTGAACTATACCATGACTATAGTTCCCATTCTCTGCAAGGAATGTAAAACGAAACATTCTGCATTTTCTTCTTAGGGATGCCTAAGCAAGAGATAAACTTGCTAATGATAATTATGCAATATTCAGTTTTATTTTGTAATTTAGTCATTTTCAGTCATATCTGACTCTTTATGACCTCTTTTTGGAATTTTCTTGACAAAGATACGGGAGTGGTTTGCCATTTCTTCCTCCTTCCCATTTTATGGATAAGGAAACTGAGGCAAACAAGGTTAAATGACTTCACTATTGTTATAAGCTAGTAAATGTCTAACAGTGGATTTGAACTCAAGTCTTCCTGACTCCAAACCCACCACTCTCTCCATTGTACCTTTTAGCTGCCACATTCAATACCTTGTTTTACCGAGCAATTTCATTTTATGAAGCTGTTTCTACTATTTTCTTCAACCCTATGACCCTATGAAATAAATACTATAGTTATTTCCATCCCCATTGTACGATTGAGGAAACTGAGGCTCAGAGAGATGAAGGGATTTGTTCTTTGAAACTTAATAAATGTTGAAAGCAAGATGATATCAATGCACACCTCTCCTGAGCCAAGTGCTCTTTCCACCATAACCTGCTGCCTCTTTATTTCTTATGCCTTTTATCTCATTTTTGATCCTCTGAAGAGGGATAAGATTAGCAAGTGTATAGCTCTAAGAAGAGTAATGGAGACCGGTTTCCTTTTTAGTGTAAAGCTAAGGTTTTATAATTCAGCATCAAAGAATGGCATTTTTGGCCTTGGCTCACTGATAGAACTTTTCCAGGTTCATCCTGATGCTTCTCACCACTGTAGCCCTAGCAAAAGAAGACGGGACTCATAAGGTAGGTAATGAGTTCTTCATCATCAGTGGTCTTTGAATGGAGCAGGTATTGCCCCACAGGTGTTATAGAGAAGACTTTTGGCATGGGATAGACGACCTCTAAGACTCCTTTTCAACTTGTAAGAATCTGTGATTCTGTTGGCTTTCAATGTTCTGGAGTGCTTCTTGAGAAATGAGGCTGTTTCTCAGAGGATGGCTATCTTACAAATCGCATTGGAAAGATTCACTGCAGGGGCAGCCGGGTGGCTCAGTGGATAGAGAGCTGGCATCAGACACTTCTTAGCTGTGTCATTCTGGGCAAGTCACTTAACCCCCATTGCCTAGCCCTTACTGCTCTTCTCCCTTGGAACCAATACATGGTATTGATCCTAAGATGGAAAGTAAGGGTTAAAAAAAAAAGAAAATAGATTCAGTAAATATATTTTTTTTAACATCCTCTGTCAGCTATCACATACAGGATGCCTATGGCTGAGTTAGCCTTAAATGCACAGCCACCTTTTCTGTGATGATGATTGCAACTCTGAACATTTGCATGTTTAGAAATAAAAATGCATCAGCTGCAGGTTGGCATAAGCTCCTCTTTCGCTCTGGCAAACATAGCTCTTGTCCTCTCCTCTGCAAGAAGATTCACTTCTGTGGCTATTGGACTCCTTTCTCTCAGCTCACAATTCTCATTTGCATGGGTCTGAGTTGAAGGTAAAAGCACTTTGGGGAACTAACAGAAAATTGGATACCACCAGGTCGAGTTCTCAGGCTGACTTAATCTTAATGCAATGTGGAAGAGTTGTTCCTGTTTATCTAACTCTTGTAGCTGACGTGAGAGCTGTTAGAAATGCAGTTTGGGTATGAAAGGAAGGCAGCTTAGAAGGCTAAACTTAGCACCTGAGCCACTTTCCCTGTTAAGGAGAATTTAATAGATGTGTATCTCAGCAATGAGGGTCTATGTGTTTGGCATGACAATTCATGTTGTTTGCCAGAAATGAATACTTTTTTTTTTTAATCTGGAGTTAGAGCTGGCAGCAAACTGCGTTGGAGTCAAAGCTATGTCTTTCCTATCCTACTTATTAGGCTTCGGGAAATTTATATTTGCAAGAAATAGAATCCGAATAAAGCTTTGCCAGACAAAATTACTGGAATATACCTCAGTCATTTAAAAAAAGATCTGTTCTGTGAGTATAGGAGCCCTCTGTGGGAAGGAAAGGAGCCGGATCCTGCAGTTCTGCAGAGCTCCTTAGGCTGCGACCTCTTGCATTGAGTTGGGCTAGCGCCAAGCTGTAGTGCTCTATTGAAGAGACCATCAGCATACATTTGTCAAGGACTGCACACTGCCCTATTTGGGGTTCCAGCTCATTAAAAAGGAAGAGAAAAGCTTAGCTCCTGCTCCAACGGTGCTTAGGCTCTAAGAGTTCATTGGCAATTGTGTGAATAGGACTCCACAAAAATTACTTTCCCTCCTCTCTACTCACTTGTGCTAATAGGGAAGGAGGGCAAAGTAACTGTGGGCACACCTTGAGACTAGACCTATAAAATTACATAGTAGGGTGCAGCCCGACTGGTCAGTTCTACACTGTATCTTCATGTTAGATGGTGAGAAGGACAGCACTCACTTTGTTTAGGTCACTTAGACACTGGCTAATAGCATCCTGTTCCTTGGAAAAAGGGCTGGAATTGGGCTTAAGGGAAGATATGATCATTCATTCATTCATATTCATTTACCTAACCAGCTCCTGCTTTGGCCAGGCTCTATGCTAGGTACTATATTATTATTATTATTTTATTTATTTGTTTATTTATTTTAAAACTCTTACCTTCTGTCTTAGAATCAATACTGGTGATTGGTGTTTTCAGGGCAGAAAAGTGGTAAGGGTAGGCAATGGGGGTCAAGTGATTTGCCCAGAGTCACATAGTTAGGAAGTGTCTGAGGCCAGATTTGAACCCAGGACCCCCCATCTCTAGGCCTAGCTCTCAATCCACTGAGCCACCCAGCTGCAACCCCCCCCCCCCATATAATCTTAAAAAAAAAAAAACCCTTATCTTTTGTCTTAGACTAAATCAACACTAAGTTTTGATTCCAAGGCAAAATAGCGGTAAGGGCTAGGCAATAGAGGTTAAGTGATTTGCCCCAGATCATACAATTAGGAAGTGTCTGAGGTCAGATTTGACCATAGGACCTCCCGTCTCTAGACCTTGCTCTCAATCTATAGAGCCACCAACTAACTGCCCCTTGGTCCTATATTCTTAATGTAAGTTAGAGTTTATGTCCTCTGCCCTGAGCAGGACCTTTGCTAGAATCATGACTCTTAATTCTCCCTTCCTAACTCCCATAGTTCTAGCATTTTGAGAAAGTGTTTCTTGTCAGCAGTTTTGTTTTGAAAGCATTCATCAATCATTTATTTAGTGGCAGCTAGGTAGTGCAGTGGATAGAATATCAGGTCTGGAGTTAGGAGATCCTGGCCTTAAATCTGACCTCAGATACGTCTTAGCTGTTTGACCCTGTGTGAATCATTTAATCCCAATTGCCTGGCCTTTACCACTCTTCTGTCATAGAATCAGCATTGATTCTAAGGAGAAGGTAAGGTGTTTTTTAAAATCATTAGCACCTACTTATTATATGTCAGGCCCTGTTCTAGGCGCTAGAGTTATGAAGTCAAAAACAAAATAGTTCCTGCCTGCTACTGGAGAGTATTGTTTGTTCAGTGAGAAACATCCTGGTTCCTCAACCAACAAGCATTTATTAAACACTTTCTATATGCTAGACATAAAGAAAGTAGATAGTAAAAGTCTTACAAAGTATTTATCGTGGAATGACAATAAGAGACAGGTAACTGGAATGATCAAAAGTACAATAACAAAAATTGAATAATAGAGTTCAAATATATTTTTAAGTACCCACAAAGTGAGGTCAGGGGTAACTGAATAAGGTAAGTGGGCTATGGTGGACTTTATAGGAGGAATAGAACAAGATCCATATTAGATGACCAAGCTTGATGGATTTCAATTCTGTCATAGAAAGAAATTACCACATCAATGAGATTACATAAACATTTGAAAAAATATTTGATTACCCAAAGGACATATATTGCACCTCACTCTTCACCCAAAATTTTGGCCATTCCCAAGCTTTCTTCAGATTAGCAGACACAAAACTTTTTAAATCCTGAGTAAATCCACCTTTCTGATTAAGGAAAATATCCTAGAAGTCATCTAGTATGGGAGGAATAACTCACATTCCTAGACTACTTAAAGAATTACAAAATGTTTTCATAATAACAACCTCGTGAAGTAAGTAAATTAGTTGGGAGAAAGTATAGATAAATTCCTTTCAAAATTGAATACCAATTAGAATCATCCAAAAATTGAATGGGTTCCCCAATGGATGTCTTTAAGCAAAGACTGGATGACCATTGACACTCAGATATTTAGAGGGGCTACTTTTTCAAGTCCGGGTTGCATTAAAAGACCACTGAAGTTCCTTCCAGATCTGAAATGCCATAATCCTGTGATTCATGCCTTTCTCCCTAACAAGATTACAAGCTTATGGGCAAAGACTTTATCTCATCCTTCTTTGTATGTCCCGAATTCCTTGTACCAGAGTAAGCCATCAGTATACCCTTGTTGATTGCCTTTACGAGTTATCTGCATCACCTCAAAACTGGGATGTTTCTTAGCTGGAACATCAGAAGATGCTTGCTATGTCTTATAAATCTCTTTTCTACCAAAATTTACCTTTTCTTATTGGTATAATTTTTGATGGTCACCACTCTACTTCTGTTAATATCCCAGTGAAATTGTTCCTCTCTGAATCAGTTCTTTTATTTTCAGTTGAATGGTTTTGTTCCTTTAACCAAATAAAATGGAACTGATTGAAATGTACATTTCTCATGTAGACATAATAATGTCCTCCTTGCAATTACAGATCATTGCCTTAAAGTCAGCAAAACTATCAGTGAGACTAAAATGTTTTTATGCCACACACTGATTCTTTCTACCTGAAAAGATTATCTTAAGTTCTCTAAACACCAAGGCTAAATTAGTTCACAGATGGAGGAGAGGGACATTGATTAGACCTGCGGGTTCATTGATATATAAAACTTCTGGTTGAAGAAATTCCCTCCACCAATGTCCATTAGTACCGCTCTGGCAAATCATAGACTTGGAGACTTCTGAGACAACTCAGAGGTTTGATGACTTGCCCGGGGTCACACAGGTAGTGTGTATTAGAAAAAGAACTTGAATCCAGGTCATCCTCACTCTGAGGCTTTTTACCTTAAAGAGGATACAAGCAAAGCAACAGAAGAGTCAATTGGTTGTAGTAGAAAGAGCGTTGGACTTTTTAGGAGACTTTGGTTCCAAACCTAAGGAAAATCATTTAACCTCTCTGAGTCTCAGTTTAGTTTTCTTATCTATAAAATGGGGATAATAATATTTATGCTGCTTACTTTACAGGATTGTTATGAGGAAAGCACTTTGTGAACCTACATATGCTATAGAGTTGTGATCTTTTATAATGGGAGTTGAGAGTAGTAAGAGATTACTTCTGGCACTGGAAATCAGGGAAAGCTTCATAAAAGAAGTGGCATTTGGGTAGGACATATGGAAGTAGGGAGAAGATAATCTAAGGCATTCCAGATATCAGATAGTATATGAACACAGTGACCTGGGGTATGGCAGAAAAGAAGTAAGGGCTAAAAAACGGGTTTATGTGGCTTCCTTAGGATCACACAGTGAGGAAGTATCTGAGGCCCCATTTGAATAAAGGACCTCCTGTCTCTAGGCTTGGCTTTCTATCAAGCCCCCCCCCCCTTTATAAACTATCTTTTTTTTTTTAAATTATTCTTTATATACACATATACATGCTGATAAAAGGTAAGTCCCTTGAAAGTAAGGCCTATTTCATTTTTCTCTTTTCAGTCCTGGTGCTTGTCATATGGCAGACAATATATGCTTGTTGATTGATATATATGATTGCTGAACAATTGTCAGTGATCTTTGAGAAACCAGATAGAATGCGAAGGATACTGGAGATTTAGAGAGGGGCCAATATCCTGGTTTTAAAGGAATGGTGAATGGTTAATGAACACCTAGGAAAGGATGTGTTGATTCAGGAGAGCCAGCATGACTCCAATAAGGACAAATCATGCCATTCTAAACCCATTGCTGTTTCTTTCCCTTTGTCAGGGTTGCTAGGCTGGTGAATCAACACAATTTTGTAGACATAATTTAGCTAGATTTTGGCCAAGCAATTGACAAAGTCTTGTTATTCACAAGAAAAAGGTGAAAAGGAGGAATGGGCTAGAAAATGTGATTAGGCAAATTCAGGATTGTTCAAATGTCCATACAAAAAGAGTATTCATTAATGAATTGATGTCAGTTTTGAGGAAGTCTCTAAGAAATGTCCTGGGGAATCTGTGCTTGGCACTGGGCTGCTTAGCTCTTAATTGATGACTTGGGCAAAGGCATTGATGTATATACTTATTCAATTTGCCAATGATATAAAGCTGGGAAGGATAGTTAATGCTCTGGATCAAACAGTCAAAAAGATTTTACTAGACTAGATGGAATCTACCTAACAAAACATAACTTAAGAGGGATAAAAACATAGTCTTACACTTGGGTTGAAAAAATCTTCTTGGTAAGTATTAGCTGGCAGAGGCATGACTAGACCTCAGTTCATCTGGAAAAAAAAGATCTAATGATTTCAGTGTACTCTATACTCAGCAGAAGCCAATAATTTTATATGGTAGCCAAAAAATATTCAATTCCATTTTTGGTTGCAGTTCGAGAGGCAAAATATTCAGGGCTAGGGAGGTGATAGGTTTGTATTCCACGTTTGTTGGACAACATATGGAGTGCTATGGTGTGTGTGTGTGTATGCATGCCATATTTCTCTAAGACAACGTTAATAAGCTAGAGAATGTTCTGTGGAAGTTAATCAGAATGGTAAAGGCCTTTGGAATCATGCTGTGTGAAGACTGATTGAAAAGGGCAAGCCAAATGGCTCATTGGATTGAGAACCAATCCTAGAGATGGGAGGTCCTGGGTTCAAATATGGCCTTAGATACTTCCTAGCTGTGTGACTCTGGGCAAGTCACTTAACCCCTGTTGCCTAGCCCTTATCATTCTCCTGCCTTGGAACCAATACACAGATGGAAGGTAAGAGTTAAAAAAAAAAAAAAAAAAAAAAAGCTTGATTGAAAGAACATGGTGGGAAATAGAAGACTTGGGTGTATATGTAGGAGATGGTGATGATGGTAGATACTGTCAGCTGCCTTAAACTGACCATACAGATTGAAAGAGGATTCTGGCAATAGGTCATATAGAGTGTCCAAGAATGAAGATTTCCACATAGTCAGTGAAGGAGAGATTTGGTCAAAGCTTTCTTCTTGGAAAATGTGCCATTGAGAAGTTGGTCCCTGAAGGGCACCAGGCCATCACTTCTAGAGCACTGGCAGGGTGTACCAAATGCAGTTAGACAATTGACCAACATGTTCTCTCATAGGGAAGAAAAATGATTGCGCTGAACTATTATTCTAACACCTGGCTAGTTCAATAAACTGTGATGATGTGAGCATTCATTTGTCTTTGAAACAGTTCTGGCAGGGGTCGTGGTGAGAAGGGTGGGAATGGGAAAGCTCTAGAGATTAAAAAGGTAAATGGGAGATGGCAGAATGTTGTTTCATACTTTCTAATGATCTTGTAAGTCAGGCTGCTCAGTAACTAGTGAACTGGAACTATAGTCATGCCAGAAAAGATTTGTTTCAATAAAAGCTCAGGGTTTCTGTGTGTGTGTGCATTCTACTATGTGGGCCCATCCATAGTCCTACCCGTGTGTTTTTATGTGTGTGCATGTACAGACCGAATGACATTTAAAGAAATCAACAGGTAACTAACTGGTTGGAGCCCTGCTGGGCTTCAGCTGTGACTGAGGCTTTGATTGTTGTCCTCTGATGAAATGAAGCTTTTCCTCTCTTTGACACACAGGCACAAAATTCACAGGAACACAATTCAAAAAAGAACGATTATGAGTCAAGAGGCAATGTGGCCAGAATAATCATCATTGACCTGGGAATTAACCTGAAAATTAGCTGTATGACCTTGGCAGACTCACTTCCTGTGCTTCAGTTTGCTTATCTGTAAAATGAGGTTAGAGTAGATCAAAAGTTCTTAATCCATGGTCAATGAATGGTCATGGTAAAATTTAAATGGTTCCTTTGTAGTCCTGTGCATTTTATTTTCTTCATTTAAAAACATGAATCCAAAAAAAGTCTATAGACTTCACTAGAGTGCCAAAGGGCTCAATGACACAAAGGAGGTCAGAAACCTCTAAGTGATCTAGTTCTCTAGACAATCACTAAGGTCTCTTCCAGTTGCAAGCTTTTATGGGTTGTACAACTAAGCGTAGAGTCTTATGTATGAAGTTAAAGCAAACTGTATGAAGTTAAGGCAAATAGAGCAGCCAACATTGCTCTGGTTATTCAACTTGCTTCTCAAAGTATTTTCGCTTTTGATCAGTGTTCTAGCCAAAGAGAGTTCACATTTCATAGGATCAGACTAATAGAGAGTGAGGAGGGAATCTAGAAATTACCTTAAATAAGTCTTTCATTTTCCACATGGGGAACATGAGATCATTTGAACACCAAGATCTTCACTCATCTTGCCATTTGTTTGTTGACTTAACTATAAATACTAAACTGACATTATTAAGTCTTGGATGTTTTTTATAAATAAACAATCCAATTGTGAGTTATTAACTAGAGGCAAACAATTCTCTAACTAGATCAGATTGACCTCTTGCATGTCTGTTGCACATTGATGGTTAGTAGTGATATTTGCTTTTAGATAATAGTACATTAGACTCAGGAGGATCCTATAGCCTAAAATTGTTCAGTGTGTCTGACTCTTCATGCCTCCATTTGGGGTTTTCTTGGAAGATACTGGAGTGGTTTGCCATTTCTTCCTCCAGTTCATTTTACAAATGAGAAACTGAGACAAACAGGTTGCATGACTTGCCTAGATTTACATAGCTAATAAGCATCCGAGGCCATATTTGAACTCAGGAAGAGGAATCTTCCTGACTCCAAGCCTGGCACTCTATTGCATCACCTACCTACCTAACTAAAATTGAGATAAGAGGCTTCCAAGTATATTTTTACAATGTCATAGATCTAGATTTGGGAGGAAAATCTAAATTAGGAAGGAAAAGACCACCTACTTTAATACTCTTATCATAATGATGAGGAAATCGGGACCTTGGGAAACCAAGAACTTTGTTCAAGGCCATAAAGGTATTAGGCATCAGAGGTGGGATTTGAACCCTGGGCCTTTGACTCTATAGTCAGTGCCCTTTCTATTAATTCTGTTCTTTCCATTTTTAAGTGAAAATAGACTGGGAGCCTAGGAGGCAGGAAGTTGTGAGTACTTTCTTCTTCCCAAGGGAATGTTAGATACTAGTTGGAGTTTTGAACTTGGAGAAGACAAAGCAAGCCCTTGGAACAGAGCAGACAATAGTCTCTGGCATTTTATCACCAAGAAGAAGGAAGTGGTTTCTGAACTAATTAGTCTCAATTATCCATATGTTACATATCAGATTTTACAAGGGAAAATTTAAGTTCTGAGCTGACTTTCACTTGTCTTCACTTAGGGACAGCTTAGGGAATGCAAAGTGATTTTGACAATTTGAGCAGACTGGAACTAGAAAGATAAATCTGTGATGAAAAGTCAAAGGATGCATTCCAAAGTAAAACAGAATTGGTCTGAGGATTACCTGAAAGTTTGGCTTATTGGCAACATAGTTCTCCACTAACTCCAATGTGTCCTATTCAATCTGAAAATTCTGTTGACAAAGATAATAGAGAATTTCCTTCATCTTGTGGAAAACTGGAGAGAAGGCTAATAAAGTGATTCCTATCAGTTCCAATCCTTGGAGCCTTGACGGGATCAACCTAGTCTTTGTTTGGGTGTTAGGACATTGCTGATTCTAAATCATTGTGCTGGCTGCTATAAAGGCAAAGTCACTACACAAACTCCTCATCCTTTGGACCCAGATTCAAATCATACCTTTTATGCCTACTACTTTTGTGTCCTTGGATAAGGACCATGCCCTCCCTGACCTTCACTTTTTTTCATCTGTAAAATATGGGAGTTGGACTAGATAACCCCTGAGTTCTCTTCTAGCTCTAGATCTAAGAACACTCCCAAGAAATGAAAGAGTGAGGTCCCAGGCAGCAGTTAGAGGAGCATTCTGGATAAGAAGCCCCCTCTCAACCAAGTAATGACTTGGAAGTGTCCAGGACACTTAATCAATTCTGAATCCTTTGTCAAACACCTACTATGTTGACAAGCATTATGTTAGGTAGTAGCTATACAAAAAAGAAAAAAAAGCTCTCAAGGAGTTTACATTGATCAGGTATGGGGATAACTTGTACATATTTAGGTAAATAAAAAATAATATGAGGTAGATAAGAAAAGGCTTTATGTAGCAGGTAGCAGTTGAATTAAATCTTGAAGGTAACTAGGGATTCTAAAAGATAGAAGTAAGGAGGACAGTGTGTTCTAGGCATGGGGGCCAATCAGTACAAAGGCAAAGAGATGGGAAGTGGAATGCTAAGAGTATGAAAAAAGAATAAAGCTAAGATGAAATAGCTATTTCTTAGTGCTATAAATAGCATTTCCCTTCCTTTATGAATAGACTTCACCTCCTCTAGTGTCACACTGACATTAGCTTTCTTTATGGTTCTTCTACCAAGTTATACAGGCAGAGAGTTGCACATGCCCAAGTAATCCTTAGGAAAGAACAACTGGGCTCAGATTTTAGTAGAGTGAACACAGAGAGAAGATGGTAAAATTGATCTTGAGAATCTCAGATTTTTCTTCTCCTTTGGATGGATGAATTTCAAATATACATTAACACCTTGGTTCCCAAAATTCTTACCTTCAAGAAAGAAATTCTTCAGCATCTTCCTGGATATCAAACCAAAGACATGGCTAGGATGTCTCCTTAACACCCTCCCCACTCTCAGTCTCTCTGAAGTAATTACTACTAGTAGCTTAGTCATGTGAAGATCAATGTCTCAGTCTGTTATAGGAGTTCGGGAAGCTTAAAGGAGGTCTCCTAAAAAAACTCAGTCCAGGAAATGACTAAAGAAAAGAGCTTGATTTAAAAGCTTATAAGAGAAGGTTCCATACGTAAAACCCAGTGCAATTGCGCATGTCCTATGGGAGGGGGACTGTGGGGGGTGGGAAAGGCGGGTAAGAACATGAATCTTGTAACCATGTAAAAATATTCTTAATTAAATAAAAATTTTCCAAATTAAAAAAAAAAGAAACCAAAAAAAAAAAAAGAGGTTTCAAATGAGATGTTTCATTATGGTGGAGGGTGATAGGGCAATAATAATAATAATAAATGGCTTATTTTTCCTGGTGAAACTTAGGAGCCAAATGGTCCTGATGGATGGAGTTAAATGGAACAATGGAACAAAGATTTAGAGCTATGAGAGACCTTAGAAGCCTTCAGGACTAACCTTCTTTTACAGATGAGAAAACTGAGGTATAAAGAACTTAAATAATTAAATTACCCAGGATTTCATCTAGTCAGTAAGTATCTGTATTGAGATTTGAAAGAGTATGGCCCTGGCCTTGGAACTGGTAAAGGTAGCTTTGGGGCAACTAGGTGGTTCAGTGGTTAGAGTGCTAGCCCTAGAGTCAGGTAGGTAGGCATTGTTTCAAGTACAAATCTGACCTCAGACACTTATTAGCTATGTGACTCCAGGCAAGACATTTAAAACTTTTTGCCTTCATTTTTTCATCTGTAAAATGAGCTGGAGAAGGAAATGGCAAACCCCTCCAGTATCTTTGGCAAGAAACCCCCAAATGCTGTCACGAAGTGTCAGACACAACTGAAAACAACTGAATAGCCACAGCAATTATATCACTGAAAAATATCTAAATGACAAAAAAGTTATCTATACCAATTCTTTGTCATTTCTTCTCATAACAGCAGTAGATACTGTTATAAAAATAAGATAGATGGTATCTTTATACTCCTAATAGGCTAGTTATTATATTGTTGTTATTAATCTGAGGAAGCTGTGTTTGGGTTCCCCTTGATGGCTGGTGCAGGGACACCCGGGTCCTGCCACTCAGCTGGATGTTATAATAACTGCCCTTCTTTATAACAGTGCCCAGGCAGGATCCCTACAGGTCAGTGGATGGGTAACCCTTTCAGGTCCCACCTGGGGTTGATTGATTATTGGTATTGGGCTCTATCAGCCTTGGATAATGTTCATCTGACTGTGTTTCTCCCTCCCCAGAGTGTGATGGAATAACTACTCCAGGAAGGTACTTAATAAATTTTATCTATGTTGTTAATAGGGGAAAGGAATGATCAGGAATGGATTGGGGATGGGAGACCCTGTCACTAAATCTATGACAATAATCCCTCAGAACTGTAGGCTGTTCAGTAATGCTGGGCTTGTTCTTCACCTCCTCTGGCTCAGCCTGGCCAAGGCCAAACCAGAGTAAGCAAACTGTTTGGATGACACAAATGTTGATGATTTCTCTCAGCTTCTTACTGCTAGTTGTTGTGCCAGTCCTACAGCCTTCAGGAAATACCACCCTTCACCACCCTCTTCTTCTCCTACCCACTTCCCAGTTCCCCCTCAGGCCCAGGATACCTAAATATCTAGAGATGGTTTGAATGCCTAAATATCTAGGGGATTCAGAGACTCAGAGGATCCACAGTCTGATCCACAGGCCAATCAATGTCCAAGATAAGGTTGATGTTTTAGTCAAGGATTTCAGGTCAAGGCTCTTAAACAAAAGCCAAGGGTGCCCCAATCAAAAAGCCCTTATCAGAAGTCTCTCAGGGTATTTATACCCTCTCTGGCCAACTGCCTTTTTTTTTTTCCTCACGGCCTCTGTGAACATTCCGAAGTCTCCAACTGTCTTCAACTGTCAATCAAGGTGTGACTCAGCTCCCAGAGCTTGAATATGACAATACTTAAGGTCCCATAAAATCTAGACTTAAACATCCAGCTAAAACCTCCCAACTAAGGTAACTCATTTCTCCCTCTCCTCTACTCCCAACTAAAGCAATCCTGATCCTTGCTTGCAGGATCTTGCTTGATATATATATATGTGTGTGTGTGTGTGTGTGTGTGTGTGTGTGTGTGTGTGTGTGTACATAAACACACATATATATATATACACACACTTATGTATTTATTTTGCACCTATTTACATTGGCTTATGTTGTCTTTCCAATAAAATGTGAGGTCCTTGAGGGCAGGGGCAATTTTCATTTTTGTCTTTGTAGCTCCAGTGCACATTGGAGGCACGTAAGAAATGTTTGCTGATTGATTAATTAACTATCATAAACATTTGAGGTATAGTCTATTAAACCAGATAGGCTAATGGCATTGTTGCATTTGGAATCCTTCTCAGATATTGTCCCTTCTATGAAAAGATGTTAGATGTCATAGACTAAAATAACATCCCACTTGAGACCCATGGATTAGGAAAAGAGGCTCCCATATAGGTCACTGACTTGACCACCATATTCTCTATCACTGGAGCCTTATATCATGGACTCATAATAAGAATGAGACCAAGGGTCTGAAGTCAAAGGACAGGAGATGCCATAGCTCAATATAGAAGCTTCTTTGGTCAAAACATTCCTTTTTGTAATGATCTTTCTGTGTTGTCAACATTCTTCCTGGGGAAATAAAGTGTTTTGGCTTTTTAACCTACATCTTTGTATCCTATCCAGGGAGCAAATCCAGGTCCAACTTTACTGGTATTTTATTCCTGCGTTGGTAAACAGTGCAAAGAAAAATCTACTTGGCAGGAGAAGGAGAAACCTGAGGTGTGAGACTTACAGACAAAGAGGAGGGGAAAGCAAACCTTTCTGGAATTTAAAACAATTTAATTAGACAAAGCAGAAGCCACTCTGTTGAACAGAGTTGTATGTGGGCACTTACCATAAATACTGAGATTTCAGACAGACCTTGTATTGCTTGTATTGTAAGGCAGAAGAAAAGTGCCCAGCATAAATAACCATCACTCCAAACAGAGAGTATCATAGCAGCTTTCGCTGAACTGGAAATAAGTCCTTGTAGCAATCTTTGAGACTTGCAGAAGTAATTATTGTCCATAAATTAACTTGACATTTGCCAGGTAAATAATATTATAAACACAGAGAATTCTATTGCAACAGAACCCAAGAAAGTAAAGTTTTATCTGTGTGGCTTTGCACAACTGTGTGTGCATGTGTATTGTAGGAAACCAACTACAGTGGACTACCCTGGCCACATCCCTGAACATGTGAGTCTGTCCCCACATGCACACCATTTCCTGGAATGCTTGCCTTTCTTAGGTTCACCTCTTGAAATCCGTAGTTCCTTGTATACACACACACACACACACACACGCACACACACACACACACACACTCATCTATGGACATAATTGCCCCCAAGGAATAATATAAGCTCTTTGAGGGCAGGAATGGATTTTTGTTTTTGTCTTTGTATTCCCAGAGATAGCACAGTGTCTAGCATGGAGAAGGTGTTTAATAAATGTTCATTGAATTGAATTGGGTACAGGGAAGAGGTAGGTAGCAAAAATGGAACTCCCATGATTCCCTTCAGCAAAGCTGTGGAACTCCTTGGGCCATATTGTCATTGGTTACTTAAAACTAAATATGATCACTTCCTTCTCTGACTAATTGAAGGTGGAACTCCTTTGACTCTCAGCATATCATTTCTTTGACCCCTTTGTTCCCCCCTTACCTCTCCATCCCCACCTACCTAACAACAGGTGACACAAAATGTTCCCAAGCTTTTTCTACTTGCTAACTGTGTATCTGGCAGGAACATATTTACATGTTTCATTGGAACTGTCTTGGTGACTTCAGATGGAATCTTCTTCGATAATAACCATTAGACCTGAAAAATCTGATGCCTGAGAGAGAAACTCGCTCTTGTACGAACTCCGCTCACCCTATTCCCAAGGTATAGTATAGTGTATTTGTTCCAAGATTATCCCTGTGCTTTCCCCTTCACCCCTACAAAGCTTCAAAATAGCCTTTGAAGTAGTGGTGGCATAGAGATTAGAGAGCTAGCTGACTTTAGAGCTAGAAAAAGTTTGGTTCTAGTTCCATCTATCATACATAACTGGCTCTTTGACTCTGGGCAAGTCATTAACCACTCATTGCCCTAGTCAGTTCTATAAGACTAAGTTGTAAAAAAACTTTCTCACTTTCTCATCCAGGGTTAGTTCCATATATTAATAAAATCCCAGTCCCAGTCCATATCCCTATCTCTCCTCCATAAAATGACCTAAGTGGATTAGGGTGAGAGTTCTTATAGAAAGAATGGTAAATATAAAAAAGGAGGGAAAGTATATTTTCAAAGCTGTTTTTTTGTGGTTCAACCGAGTGTCAAGTTATGTTGTTACCTTTCAGAAAGTTTTCTAGATTTCTGAGCAGATGCTATGGAAGAGTATGTAGTGACCAGCAATGGGTGTAAGTCAATCCTGGTATGAGTCTTTTTTTAAAAAAAAAACATTTATTAATATTCGTTTTTAACATGGTTACATGATTCATGCTCCTATTTTCCACTTCATCCCCCGCAATCCCACCACCCATGGCCGACACACATTTCCACTGGTTTTATCATGTGTCCTTGATCAAGACCTATTTCCAAATTGTTGTTAGTTGCATTGGTGTGGTAGTTTCGAGTCCACATCCCCAATCATGTCCACCCCGACCCATGCGTTCAAGCAGTTGTTTTTCTTATATGTTTCCTCTCCTACAGTCCTTCCTCTGAATGTGGGTAGCATCTTTACCATAAATCTCTCAGAACTGTCCTGTGTCATTGCATTGCTGCTAGTACAGAAGTCCATTACATTTGATTTTACCATAGTATATTAGTCTCTGTGTACAGTAATTCTTCTGGCTCTGCTCCTTTCGCTCTGCATCAATTCCTGGAGGTCTCTCCAGTTCACCTGGAATTCCTCTAGTTTATTATTCCTTTGGGCACAATAGTATTCCATCACCAGCATATACCACAGTTTGTTCAGCCATTCCTCAATTGAAGGACATCCCCTCATTTTCCAGTTTTTTGCCACCACAAAAAGCACAGCTATAAATATTTTCGTACAAGTCTGTTTATTTATGACCTCTTTGGGGTACAAACCCAGCAATGGTATGGCTGGATCAAAGGGCAGGCATTTTTTATAGCCCTTTGAGCATAGTTCCAAATTGCCAGCCAGAATGGTTGGATCAGTTCACAACTCCACCAACAATGCATTAATGTCCCAATTTTGCCACATCCCCTCCAGTATTCATTACTCTCCCCTTCTTTCATTTTAACCAATCTGCTAGGTGTGAGGTGATACCTCAGAGTTGTTTTGATTTGCATTTCTCTAATTATTAGAGATTTAGAACACTTTCTCATGTGCTTATTGATACTTTTGATTTCTTTACCTGAAAATTGCCTATTCATGTTTCTTGCCCATTTATCAATTGGGGAATGGCTTGAATTTTTATATAATTGATTTAACTCCTTGTATATTTGAGTAATTAGGCCCCTGTCAGAGTTTTTTGTTATAAAGATATTTTCCCAATTTGTTGTTTCCCTTCTGATTTTGACTACATTGTTTTTGTTTGTACAAAAGCTTTTTAGTTTAATATAATCAAAATTTCATTTAATTTACATTTTGTAATTTTCTCTAACTCTTGCTTGGTTTTAAAATCTTTCCTTCCCCAGAGATCTGACAAGTATACTATTCTGTGTTCACTTAACTTATTTATAGTTTCCCTCTTTATATTCAAGTCATTCACCCATTCTGAATTTATCTTGGTGTAGGGTGTGAGATGTTGATCTAAACCTAATCTCTCCCATTTGTTTTCCAAATTTCCCAGCAGTTTTTGTCAAATAGTGGATTCATGTCCCAAAAGTTGGGCTCTTTGGGTCTTTATACACTGTCTTGCTGATGTCTTTTACCCCAAGTCTATTCCACTGATCCTCCCTTCTGTCTCTTAGCCAGTACCATATTGTTTTGATGACTGCTGCTTTATAGTATAGTGTAATATCTGGTACTGCTAGGCCCCCTTCCTTCACATTTTTTTTCATAATTTCCCTTGATATTCTTAATCTTTTGTTATTCCAAATGAAATTTATTATAGTTTTTCCTAATTCAGTAAAGAAGTTTTTTGGTAATTTGATAGGTATGGTGCTAAATAGGTAAATTAATTTGGGTAGGATGTTCATTTTTATTATGTTAACTCGTCCTACCCATGAACAGTTAATGGCTTTCCAATTGTTGAGGTCCAGTTTTATTTGTTTGGAAAATGTTTTGTAGTTGTTTTCGTATAATAGCTGTGTTTGTTTTGTTAGATTGATTCCCAAGTATTTTATATTGTCTAGGGTGATTTCAAATGGTGTTTCTCTTTCTACCTCTTGCTGTTCTAATGTGTTGGAAATGTATAGAAATGCTGATGATTTATGTGCATTTATTTTGTATCCTGCCACTTTGCTAAAGTTGTTGATTATTTCTACTAGCCTCTTAGTTGATTCTCTAGGATTTTTTATGTATACCATCATATCATTTGCAAGTTTTCTTTCTCTGTTTTTGATCTCCCTGGCTTTGGAATCAATACCATATTTGTGTCATAAAAGGAATTTGATAGGACTTCTTTGCTTATCATATCAAGTAGTTTGTATAGTATTGGGATTAGTTGCTCTTTGAATGTCTGATAGAATTCACTTGTGAGTCCATCAGGCTCTGGCGATTTTTTCTTAGGGAGTTCTTTGATGGCTTGTTCAAATTCTTTTTTCTGATATGGGATTATTTAGGTATTCTATTTCTTCTGCTGTTAATCTAGGCAATTTATATTTTTGTAAATATTCATCCACATTTCCTAAATTGTTATATTTGTTGCCATATAATTGGGTGAAATAGTTTTTAATGATTGCCTTAATTCCCCCTTCATTAGAGGTGAGGTCTCCCTTTTCATCTTTGATACTGTCAATTTGGTTTTCTTCTTTCCTTTTTTTATTAGATTGACCAGTACTTTGTCTGTTTTATCTGTTTTTTCAAAATACCAGCTTCTAGTCTTATTTATTAATTCAATAGTTCCTTTACTTTGAATTTTATTAATTTCTCCCTTGATTTTTAGTATTTCTAATTTAGTTTTCATCTGGGGATTTTTAATTTGCTCGCTGTCTAATTTATTGAGTTGCATGCCCGATTCATTAATCTCTGCCCTCCCTAATTTGTTAATATATGCACTCAAGGATATAAATTTCCCCCTGAGTACTGCCTTGGCTGCATCCCACAGAGTTTGGTAGGATGTCTCATCATTATCATTCTCTTCAATGAAATTGTTGATTGTTTCTATGATTTCTTCTTTGACTAGCTGGTTTTGGAGGATCATATTATTTAATTTCCAATTAATTTTTGATTTGCCTGTCGAGGTGCCCTTACTAATTATTATTTTTATTGCATTATGATCTGAGAAGGTTATATTTATTATTTCTGCTCTTTTGTATTTGTTTGCAATGTTTCTATGCCCTATTACATGGTCAATCTTTGTGAATGTGCAATGTGCAGCTGAAAAGAAGGTGTATTCCTTTTTCTCCCTATTTATTTTTCTCCACATATCAATTAAATCTAATTTTTCTAGGACTTCATTCACCTCTCTTACCTCTTTCTTATTTATTTTTTGGTTTGATTTATCTAGATCTGAAAGAGGAATATTTAGATCTCCCTCTATTATGGTTTTACTATCTATTTCCTTCTTGAACTCTGCCAGTTTCTCTTTTATGAATTTGGGTGCTATGCCACTTGGTGCATACATATTGAGCAGTGTTATTTCCTCATTGTTTATACTTCCTTTAATCAGGGTTTAATGACCTTCCCTGTCTTTTTTAATCATATCCATTTTTACTTTGGCTTTATCAGAAATCATAATAGCCACTCCTGCCTTCTTTTTCTCATTTGGCGCCCAAAAGATTTTGCTCAAGCCCTTAACCTTTAACTTGTGCATGTCCACCCGTCTCACATGTGTTTCTTGTAGACAACATATGGTAGGATTTTGGTTTCTAATCCACTCTGCTATTTGCTTCCGTTTTATGAGCGAGTTCATCCCATTCACATTCAGAGTTATAATTATCAGTTGTGCATTTGCTGACATTTTCAAATCCTCCCCTATTCCTCCCCCTTTTTCTTACACTAATTCCTTTTAAACCAGTGGTTTGCTTTAAGCTGGTATCCCTTTTCCCCTCCCTTGATTCACTTCCCTTTCTACCCCCTCCCTTATTATTCACCTCTTTTTATTTTTAAAGGCCAATGAATTCCTTCCCCCTTCTTCCCCCCTCCCTTTTTTGACCTCCCCACTCCCCTGTTCCCCTTGGTTTATCCCTTTTGACTTTCTCAGTAGGGTTAGATAGAGTTTTATATCCCAATGGATAATATAGCTACTCTTCCCTCTCCGGGTTGATTACACTGAGAGTAAGGTTTAAATATTACCTCTTAATGCTCTCTTCCTCTCCTTCTTATAAAAGTATTTGTCCCCTCCCCTTCCCATGCCCTCTTTGTGTGTAATAGAGTATCCTATTTTTCTTATTCTCTCAAGTTTCTCTTGGTGTCCCCTACTATTCACCCCCCTCTTTCCCACTCCCCGTATCATCTTAGACCATTTAGTATTCCACCCTCTCCCTATGAATTATTCTTCTGATTACTATAATAGTGAATACTATAATAGTGAATAGAGTTCACTACAAAGAATTATACATGGCATTTCTCCACATAGGAATACAGATAATTAGATCTTACTGAGGCCCTTAAAAAGGCAAATTTAAAAATTATGAGTTTTCTTTCTTTCCCCTCTGTTTCTTATTTACCTTTTCATGTTTCTCTTGATTTTTGTGGTTGAATATAAAATTTTCCACTTAGTCCTGGTCTTTTCTGTGCAAATACTTGGACATCTTCAATTTTGTTGAATGCCCATACTTTCCCCTGGAAGTATATAATCAGTTTTGATGGGTAGTTGATCTGTGGTTGAAGGCCCAGCTCTCTTGCCTTTCTGAATATCATATTCCAAGCCTTGCGGTCTTTTAGCGTGGAGGCTGCCAGATCCTGTGTGATCCTGATTGGTGCTTCTTGATATTTGAATTGTCTCTTTCTGGCTTCTTGTAACATTTTTTCTTTTACTTGGAAGCTCTTGAATTTGGCTATTATATTCCTGGGCATTGTCTTTTCTGGGTCTAGTGTAGAGGGTGATCTATGTATCCTTTCAATGTCTATATTGCCCTCTTATTGTAGAACTTCAGGGCAATATTGCTGAATAATTTCTTTTAGTATGGAGTCCAAATTTCTATTAATTTCTGCTTTTCCAGGGAGACCAATGATTCTCAAATTGTCTCTTCTAGACTGGCTTTCTTGGTCTGTCACTTTCTCATTGAGATATTTCATGTTTCCTTCTATTTTATCAGTCTTTTGACTTTGTTTTATTTGTACTTGCTGTTTTGAGAGATCATTAGCTTCTAATTGCTCAATTCTAGCCTTTAGGGTCTGGTTTTCCTTTTCAATCTGGTCATTTCTGGTGTTCAATTTGCTTATCAGTTCATTTGATTTCTGAGCCTCACTTTCCAATTGCAAAATTCTGCCTTTTAAACTGTTATTTTCTTGCTTGATTTCTTTTTGAGCTATTTCCCATTTCTCTAGCCAAATCTTTTCCAACTTTCTCGTCATCTGAAATTTGAACTCTTCAAGAGCTTGTGACCAGTCTTCATTATTTTGGGAGGGTCCGGATGTGATTGCTTGTTTGTTCTCCTCTTCCGTTTGCTCGATTGTCTGGATTTTCCCTGTGTAAAAGTTGTTGAGTGTTAAAGATTTCTTCTTGTTGTTGTTAATCTTTCTCTTCTGGGCTTCCTGATTCTGAGTTGCCATTGTTAGCCCAGCCCCTTCTTAGCTTTATCCTCACGCTCAGGGTCTTTCTGCGCTCTTTAGGCTCCTGAGGTCTCAGGTCTGGTTGTTCTCAAGGTCAAGCCCCCTGGTGGACCCCCTTGCTTGATCCTCTGCTGGAGGTTCCTTTACAAGTCTCAGTGTACTGCTTCCACAGTTGTATACCCGTCTGCACTGGTTCCCCACACAGAGTTTCAGAACCTTCTTTCACGCACACGCCTATGTCCGCCTCCACCCGTGCCTGCTCTCAGTGTCTGGGCTCAAAGTCCATGTGCGTCCTTTAGCCTTTTGGGGTCCCAAGTCTTGCTGCTCTCAGAAACAGGCCCTGGAGCTGCCAGTGACTCAATGGGTGCCCCAAACTTCCTCTATTTCTTTTGAGCTGGCTGTGGCATTGTAGGTAGTATGTGTGTGTGTGTGTGTGTGTGTGGCGGGGGGGGGGGGGGGCGGGTTGCTCAGCCAGCAATTTAGTGAGAGCTATTTCACCCCTTTATAGCATGGAAATGCCCCAATTCCACATACCTTCCATGCTGTGCCCTGTTGTGGGGTCCCTCCGTTCGTCTGGATTTGTTTTTATGTCCCCTTGAGGAGTCCTGTATGTTTCGGTTAGGAGAGGTAAAGCGCTGCTTTTTACTCTGCTGCCATCTTAAACCGGAAGCCCCCTGGTATGAGTCTTGAAAGGATTCTCTCCTTTTTCACTACTAACAATCTCCCCTAGGTTTAGCATGATTCTTCTCCATTGCCCTTCCAGTGAATCCTTTAAACTTTATAATGTTGACACATAGTAGTCACTTAATAAATCTGTTTTCTATGAAAACTAACCATACTCTCGGAAAGGAGAAGCTGCCTTCTTTCATTTTGTACAGTGCCAACTATACAATGCCAAATAACTGACTTATAATAGGTACATGGGGTGGAGACAGGAGTTATGAAATATGGAACTGAGATTATGAAAGGTGGTAGAGTTGGTTTTTTATCCACAATTATCCAACCCCAAAACTTTAGGAAAACAAATATGTATAACCATAGAGTAGTAGAAGCTGAACTCCAAGTTAAGAAGGCAGCTTTATCATAAAATGTAAAACATGTACACACAACTTGAAATAATATTCAACACCTATTAGTACTTATAGTAGTACTTATAGTGTACTTATAATGGCTGGTGGTATTCCCACCTCTATCCCATACCATGTAAATATAGCACAAGCAGCTTTATAGGTTGGTGCTTCAGAATCTGTCCATGAGGGTCTTTGTCTTTTTCTTCTACAGCAGTGACAGCTTAATCTTCCCTCCTCCCCTCATGACGTAGAAGGCATGAAGTCTGTCTAGCCAGACAAATTAAGAGAGAACAACTAGGTGTGGGAGGGGCAAGGAGACATGTTGTTTGTTCTTTGTTTTCAAAGAGGGCCAATGACATCATGGAATGATATTTTGACTTGTACAGGAATTGGATGTAAGTGAGGCAAAATTGTACAAAGTCATCAACCTCATTCTTTCTTCCAGAGTCATCAAAGTCCAGTGACAGAGGAAAAAGATATCATAAAGCTGGCTAAAGAAAAAAGAACCTCTGTCCCCAAAGGAAGAGGGCTAGAAACCCAATGAAGTTTAATCCTCTCCTAAATTTATTGGGACAGGGACTTGCTCTGGGCCCCCATCTAAAGACATGTAGGATGCCCAGCCTCAGGGATATTTGAAGCAGTGGATTGGGGAGGAGACAAAGAGTGAGGAGGACCACCAGTGATAAACTACTAGAATGATTCCAATTCCTGCTTTTTCATAATCACCTAATACAAAGTAAATTTTGTTATACCTTCTTATTTTCACTCTGTATGGGTCTTTATTTTTAGATGAAGTTATTTTAGATATAATTTTTACCCTTATCTACTTTGTCACTCTCATTGATTTTATTGGATTATTTCATCCAGCTTACAGTTAAGGTTATTATTAGCCTTTTGTGTTCTTCCATTTATTTCTTTTGTGTTGATTTTTATCCACTTCCTTTAAAAGTTAGCCCTTTGTCCTTGTAATTAATTTTGTTTATATTGTTTTGTTTCCAAATTGTTTCTAAGGTTTTCTCCCTGATTCTTTTTTATCTTGAATTTATTAAATTGTTCATTTCTCTCTCCCTTGCCTCTCCCTCCTTCCTCCCTTCCTTCCTCCCTTCCTCCTTTCCTTCCTCCCTTCCTCCCTTCCTCCTTTCCTTCCTCCCTTCCTCCCTCCCTCCCTCCCTCCCTCCCTCC
>NC_058130.1:171308809-171397017 GCF_016433145.1 Gracilinanus agilis
CAGTTATGGCACAGGACTTAACCTGTTTGTTCTTCATGAAGATAAACTAATATATATCTAATAATTGGACAACTAGGTGGCACAGTGGAAGAAGTACTGCACCTAGTCTTAAGAGGGAAAACCTGAGGGTTAAATTAAATATTTATCTGAGTTCAGAAGGGTGAGTAGGAGACAGGAATGGACAATAGTCTGGGACCAAAATAAGTTAGGGAAACTGGGTTTAGCTGTTTGGGGAATGGCAGTTGACGGGAGTGACAGTTGGGCTTAACTGTCACACTGATCCACCTAGACAGGGAGTCAGAGAAACTTCAAGTAAATCATATTGACAAGAAGGCCTTTCAGGACCACTATCTGTATTCCTTCAGGTGGGTAGATCTGGGAGCTAAACCAGCCCAAGTTAACCAGAAACTTAGGTTGGATTTAAAAGTCTCTACCAAATATCTCCCACAAGCAGATGACAATCTTCCTTCTTGATCCCTGGAAATCAGGATACAAGCTCCACTTCCTCTAAGGTCTCCCAGGGGTCAGTTACAACTTGTCCCCAACCACCATAGAGTCCATCTCAGAGAGAGAAGCAACATTTCCTGCTTCCTCATACCATTTAGAATCTTTCAGCCCTGCCTGCTAAGCCTCCTAAATAATAATTTAGTAATCTTCCTCACAACACTAGTCAAGAAGATCTGAGTTCAAATCAAGCCTTGGCATTTATTAGCTCTGTGATCCTGGGCAAGTCACGTAATTCTGTTTGCTCTGATTTCCCCATCTTTAAAATGAGCTGTAGAAAGAAATGACAAAGTACTCCAGTATATTTGCAAAGAAAATCCCAGACAGGGTCACAAAGAGTTGGATACAACTGAAATGACTGAACAATAATAATTGGCAAATGGCTTGCAATCTGTGTTGGTTGAAGGAGTAATATTGGAATGCAATATTGGAAGTTCTCTATGCTGACAAAAATGCAGATCCTTCCTGTCTTTATAACACTTTTAATACTTTGGAGACTATAGTAGACATCAGTTTTTAACTATTTAACTAATATTCGATGAATATTAGGGTCATTGACATAGTAGGAACAAGAGTTACAGATGTGAAGGTTTTGAGTTTCATTGCTATTCAGGAAGAGTCAAGACTTCTAGATTTAAGCTTGCCTCATATTGAGCAGATTTATAGAAGGATATGGACAAAAATCCCATATGATGAGAAAGTGTAGATTCCCACATCAATGAGATCGCACATCTATTTGAATATGTTAACTCCTTTGACTCAGTGAAGGAAGGGGAAAAGCTCAGGAAGTAGTTAATTTTGGAGTTTCTGGTAATGTTAGAGTTAATGCTCCTTTCGGGCATATTCTAAAACTCTTCCTCCTTTTGGATAAATTTGATGCTAACTATCCATTTGCCTGAAGGCTGAGAATGTAGCACAGCTGTGCTTCAGAAGTAAGTAACCCTAATACAGTGGGTGCTAACATTGTGTTAAAGTAAAATGTATGGATGAAGATTTTGCATACTGCATTTTTCACGCCTGAACTAGGATGTGTGGTACAAGCCTGAGGGATAATAATTTACCAGCCTCATTTTCCAAGACTGTTATCCTTCATCTTGACACACTATTAAAATCATTTAATTATCAGTATTTTGCCTTGTCATTACATAGCCACTGTGATCCATTATTTAGGTTTGTAACAGTCTTCTGCTTGCCACCAATTGAACGAGGTATAAGTTTTGACTTTCTTCGGTGTTTTAGGTTCACTATCATGTTGGTCACATTCTGTCAGTAGATACAGGATAGAGTCTAAATATGTAATTTCAGTGGTATAGGGAAGGAGATGAGGAAATGCCCCCCCCCAATACTGGTCAGAACCTCCTCTGTAACTTCTTGTTTAGGAGAACTGCCTGGATCATTTAAGGATTAGGTGACTTTCCCAGGGTCAAATAGTCAAAATATGCCAGAACTGAGAAGTAAACCCAGGTCTTCCTGACTTTAAGGCTGGTTGTCTACTATGCCATGCTGTCTCTGTCACCAGATGCCAATCTGAAATCAATGGCAATCTGAGCTTAACCAGGCAGAGGTTTGGGACAATCTAGTCTTCTCCTCTAAAAACAAACCAAGAGAAAGTGGGCTCTAAATACAGCCTAAAAGTTTTAAGTTGTATATGAGTAACAATTTCCTTGACTAAACATTTGCACAGTCCTAAAAACTTTTTTTTCCAATACAAGTTAGGGGATTAGTTTCAATAAAAAAAATTTAATACCAAAATAGATACCCAGAAAGTTTGAAGATGGTAAAAAAAAATCAAGGAGAAATTAAATAACTGAAAAGAAAGATAACAAGGAAAATCTTCTCAACTTAAAAAAAAATTCTGAAATCAATAAACACCAAACAGAATGAATATTTGCATATTCATAGTATAACAGAAACCTTCCTTCAGTCTGTCCTTTTTTCCTTCCTTCCTTCCTTCCTTCCTTCCTTCCTTCCTTCCTTCCTTCCTTCCTTCCTTCCTTCCTTTCTTCCTGCTTTCCTTCCTTTCTTCTTACCCTCCTTCCCCTGAAATCCCTTAGCTCTTAATATTAATCCAAGTAATCATTTTTAGATGCTTTGATCAAAACCTTTGGGATACACTTTCCTATTCAAAACAAAATCTCCTATTCTAATCTCCAAGACTGAGTGATTTTTCATCACAGGGAGATATACTTAACTCTCTTTTAGTTTAAGTACTATGATAACTATAAAAGTCTGAGCTTCTCTTATCCCATCCACCTGCTTAGAACATTCTGAGACTTGAATCATACTGCTTGATCAGAATATTTTGATTTTTATTAATAGCCTCTCTCATTAGTTTATTAATTACTCAAGTCTGGTGACAGGAGGATGAATAGGATGATCTTTGGTGGACCCTTTAACATGAGGATTCTATGATTCTGTAGATTGCTACCTGGAAATTGATTTTATTTTTTATTCTTAGGCAACATTATCACCTATCAAGACTTGTATTAATGGAATTGGAGGTGGTGGGGAATAATTTATTTTCATTGCATTTCCCATGATTGAAACAAACGTTCAACAAATTTTAGAAGTCTCTTTACATGAAGTCTTTCACAGAGTAGTTCTTCTTAACAAAGTATGGAAAAAATGGTTCAAACCATGAGATCAGAGGTCTAAATGTTTCCCTCCAGACTCAGAGTTGAGATGGGACCTGTATTGTTTGTTTTCTTTATAGATTTAGATTTTTGGAAAGGGAACCCTTCAACCTCTACTAGTCTGCAAAGAGGAACAAAAAGGTGTAAAATATTAGGTCAATTTGAAGAGTCTGAGGTCCTCGGTATGGCAATGTATGTTTGGTATATCCAGGGGATCAGATAAAGGGGATCTTGGACATGATCAATGAATTGTTCAACTAGATCTTTGGAATGTAAAATGGAAAGAGCACAGCTCCCATACAGTTTCCATAAAGACATTGTAGATGCCATAGTCACTTATAAAAGTAACTGTGTGATAAGCTGTAATCATTTATATAAAACTTCTACAGAAAGAAGTCAAAGCCTCCCCCACCCCCCACTAAAAGAACTTTGGAGGCCTAATCCATCACTAGAAGGTAGAAATTAAATAGTTGCTTCTTATCTCACAAAGAAGAGTCACACACGGACAGAGTGCCCCCAGGGGCTGAGGGTCACTGCAGCAAACAGGGAGTTGTGGTGTGTGATTTATTAGAATGTGCACAACTCTCTTGGCTTTTTGTCCTTTAAGCAGTGCTGGGAGCCAACCAGACCCAGCTACTTTGCATACTAATAAAGATTGGTGCATGTAATTATTCAGCAGTCACAGTGTTATTCCTTGGAGATAAATCATCCCTGGTTTATTTACCCTTCTTCACTTAAGTTATTTTAAGTTGCCTTTAATACATAGTTGAGAATGGGCCATATCTTAAGCTGATAGGAAGTTGTCACTGGTTCTTTTTATTCATCCTTAAAGGTGGTTTGCCAAAATCCTTAGACTCTTTCTTCATACACTAAAACAATTCTCTTAACAGTACTCATTTCTCTCCTTATTCCTAGTATTAGACCTGTGGCCACTTCCCATTACCCACTTAGGTACCCAAGTTAAGGTTTAAAATACTCTTGGTTCATGTCTGCTCAGAACTATAGCTCATGAGCTTCCAGTATGTGCTTTGTTAGTCACCCAGAAGGTATGATCAGTTCAAAGCAAAGACTTTTAATGACATTATAGTAAGAGAAGTCGCAATAAAATAATTTCCACTTAAACCTAGGACACATTTTCTCACATACCATCACTGAGAAGAGTGTACACATTGTGAACAGATGTAGCCAAGTACATTAATGGAAAGTGACCCATATAGGGAACCCATGTGACCATCATACATAGGTATAGGAACACATACATATAAAAGACATGTGTATCTGAACCTTAGGAATGGAGGAGTGACTTAAACTTCTAATGATGCTGAGCTATTGATGTCTTCCTTTAGTGTCACTGAGCTACACCCACTGGGCTTGCTCCTTGGCAATCTTGCACAGTGTGCAGTTAGTTCTGCTGGGCTTATGATATTTTTCAGGCATGGAGTCTTTATGGATATAATTTTCTGCTTATCTCAAGTGACTTCTGCATGACAGTGTACCCAGGCTGGTTACTCCCAGGCAAGTGTTCGGTTGACATGGTTGCAAAACTTGTTTTGCTTCTAGTTTGGGGTTTCAGTTGGAAGACTCAGAGGTGGTGCTATCTTTTCCACATAATAAAAAGAGTAGACCCTTCCATTTTCTCTGTAAGCTTAAACTCAAGGATTAAAACATGCATCTTCTCCAAAGTCAAAGCCCTAACCCACCCTGACATCAAACTGAGTAAACATCCTTATGTAGTTTTTCCTCATATAAGAAACATTGATTGGTTGCTTCTCATAGTCTTGGCTGAAATATACAAAAAATATTGTTATTATTATTAAAAAATAGATTCCTCCTTTTGGGTACCAAATTCTCTGGAACACCAAATTCCCATAGCTAGCAATTATTCACAAGCTTAAATCAATTTTGTCTTTCTGCTTCCTGCTCACTAAGGGCAATTTCTCTATCAGAAATCTTATTCTGACTTAGAGTTAGAAATTTTTTGTATCTCTCTGTTCAGTCTGATAATGAAAACACATACAGTTTGCTTAAGTTTAGCCTGCCTACGTAGGGCTCAGTGTATCTGGAAAATCCATATTTTCTCCAATCCTTAGCACATAGTCAGAACTTAATAAATGTTCTATCTATCTACTTTCTATCTACTTATCTATATAGCACTTAGTACAAAAGAATCAATTTATTTGGGGAAAGGTTGTTTGGGGCAAATGCAGCATCTTTGAAAGAAAATATTTTATTATATATAATTTAGAGCTCAATCAGTAAAAAGTTTTATTTCATTTGGAATCACAGGTGAGGTTAGGAAGAAACATTAGCTGGTCCATAGGAAAAGGAGTTCTATGGTGCAAGAAGAGTTTTGAGCTCAAGCCATTTTCCACAAGCTTTTCAAGTATATATAAAACGTTTAAGTTGGATTCACATCTGTTCAGTCACTGGCCTTAGGGGCAGTTTGTTGTGTTCCTAGGTGGGAACAGAGACTTCCTATCCTGAAAATCTGGTTTTGACTTTAAGGTACCATACTAAAGATACCCTATTATCTTTTGGTTAATATGTGTAAGAACTGGGATAGCAGAACCAAAATGTAGATATTAGATGTGCCTACCCATTTACACTGGAAAAAGCTTATTCCAAAATTGCCTTACTCATGTAAAGAGAAGGAAGATATAGGTCCTCTCTTTTTCCCTCACTCTTTTCCTTTCCTTTCTTCCCTTTCTTGTCTTTCCTCTCCTTTCTCCCCTGTCCTCCTTTTCCCTCCCCTCTCTTCCCCTTCCCCATCTTTCTCTTTCTGTTTTGGTTTCTCTCTCTCTCTCTCTCTCTCTCTCTCTCTCTCTCTCCCTTATAACAAAAGCTATATTCTATAGTCATGAAACAATAAAAAAATATCAGATGACCTCTACAAAGATTGAACTCAGGATCCTAGTATTGAACAAAAGAAAGGTACTAATAAAACAGTTTCCCTTTAACCCTGAGGTATACTCTCTGCTCGTATATACCTATGGGAGGACCAATGAGCAAATTTATCATAATCCAATTTGGGGGACAAATATATTTTTTAAAAGTCTGCTGTCTCCTTTCTAGGTAGTTTTCCCTAGAACTGGCTGAGAGGACAATCGCAGTTCCATAGTCCTTAGTGGCGAATCTCTTTTTTTGTATTGGTGGCAGTTTAATAAAAATAATAGCAATAGTAATGATAATAACTTGTAGTTATGCAATATTTTAAGGTCTGCAGAACACTTTAAAAATAAGATCTCAAATGAGGGAATATCCTTCAATTGGGAATGGCTAAACAAATTGTGGTATCTGTTGGTGATGGAATACTATTGTGCTAAAAGGAAAAATGAACTGGAGGAATTCCATGTGAACTGGAAAGACCTCCAGGAATTGATGCAGAGTGAAAGGAGCAAAACCAGAAGAACATTGTACAAAGAGACTGATACACTGTGGTATGATCGAATGTAATGGACTTCTCTACTAGCAGCAATGCAATGATACAGGACAGTGTTAAGGGACTTATGAGAAAGAACACTATCTACATTCAGAGGAAGAACTGTGGGAGTAGAAAATCAGAAGAAAAACAACTGCTTGAACACATGGGTTGATGGGGATATTATTGGGGATATGTAGACACTAAATAGTCACCCTAGTGCAACTATCAATAATATGGAAATAGGTCTTGATCAATGATACATGTAAAACCTAGTGGAATTGTGTGTCAGCTGGGGGAGGTTTGGGGAGAGGGAAAGAATAGGAATCATGTAACCATGGGAAAATATTCTAAATAAAAAAATTAAATAAGATCTCATTTTATCCTCACACTAGTCCTGGGAGATAGGTACTAGAATTATCCTCCTTATACATATGAGGGATGTTAGAGAATGGTTAAGTAATTTGTCTGGGCTCACATAGCTAGTAAACTTCTGAGACCTCATTTGAACTCAGATCTTCCTGATTCCAAGTTAAATGCTCAGTCTCCTAGGTCACTTAACTGAAGGATGTTCTAGAAAGTGAAAGTAACACTTATAAGGCTAAGCAGAGGTGGACTTTAATTTGTTGATTTTATGCACATTCTTTACCCCACAAGTTTTAAAAGTTATGTGGAAAATTGTGGATCATAAGAAATGATAAAAAAAAAGCAATCAGAGAAAATTAGGGAGACTTAAAGGAAGTGAGGTAAACATAACAAAGGTGGGGGAACCATTTGCAGTGACTGCAATAATAATGTAAAGGAAAATGATATAGAAAGCATAATGCAACAATTAGTCTGGTATTCAGAGAACAGTTGAACATACCCCCATTTACTGGTAGAGAGGCGGTGGACTACAGATACGAAATAGGCAAACAGAGTCAGACACAGATACTGTATTTGTTTTATTTCACTGCTCCTTTGATACAGGAAAGGAATGCACTGAGAAATGACAGCAATATAATTAAAGCTTCAATAAAATATAAAATACAACTTATTTGAGAATGTTTAAGCTCTAATCCTTTGAAACAGTTTATTTAGGAAACTGAGTGGAAAGATAGTTTGCATTTAAAATCAAGGTGCCCTCTACTTTCTATTTTTATCCCCACCCCACCTCTACCTATCTTCCTCCATCCCTCAGAGCAGCCTTGTCCTGTTTTTCCCCATAGTGTGAAACCTACCCCATGATTTCCCTGGTGCTCTCTTCATTTTCTGTAAGTTTACATGCCAAATGAGTCATAGTGGGGAGATGATTTAAAATGTAGTTTGGGTGGGAGTTTGTCATTAAAAATGCATTTTCTTTGGGAGTTTGCTTTTAAAAACTCTAGGCTAGAAAATTCCTATAGAAAAACTAAGCTTTTAATAATTAAATCTTGCATTATTTTAATTTTCTCCTGAGTGCCTCCTGAGAGGAAAATAAAGTTGTAAATTTAGTATTTATGTCTTTTCTAAAGCATTGGTTGCCAAATGAAATAGATTTAGCTACCCGCCCCCCCCCCCTTCCCAGGTGGCTAACTTGGCCTGAGAGAACTCTCTTTGAATTTGTGAAAAAAACTATTAAAAAATCCCCCAACAAAACAGACATCGATATCTTATGTTTTGAAATCATAGTCATTTCTGGATTTATTCCATCTCCTATTAAACCTGAACCACTCCCTCTAACAAAACCAGGTGAGCAAAAACAATGGAGATGGTCACAACGCTTCTGACAGTGTAGGCAACATTCTGCCCCTAAGGTACCCCTCATTACTTCTTCTCTGGGACCAAAATTAATTATTGCAATTACTCAAACTTAGACTTCTTTTTAGTGTTCTTTTTTCATCATAGTCATTGTTTATATTATTCTTCCAATTCTCCTTTCTTTCCTTTGTATCAGTTCATACATGTCTTCCCATATTGCTTTAAATTCCTCCCATCTATCATTGTTTACAGCGTTATAATATACCATTACATTCCTATGTCAAAACATAGTTTGTATAGCTATCTCCAAATCAATGGCCATCTACTTCAAAACACCTTATTTGCCTGGATAATGGTAAAAACCCATTAAAGCAAGATGGTCTAAGGAATTCAGGAGTTCTCATCTCTAGATGAAAACTGGCTGGGCATTAAGAAATGTGGTTCTGTGGTTCCCCTCCACCCCCAACTCCTAGTCCTAGGGCAAAGTCAGCTTTCTTCTGCTCTGTGCTTCACTCCATAGCACACACAATTCATTTTCAGGAGGGAGCAGGAGCTATGTGCTTCATGGACAAAATCAATTATTTGTCTGAGTGCTTTAGGCACCTGTCTCCCCCGTACCAGGGAGTCCAGATATGTTGAATGTGAAAAATATCCTGCAAAGTTAACTAGGAATTTCATTTTTAAAGACACATAAATTCCCAAGCAACACTAACCTCATCGTTGGATTTTTTCCCTTCATCTCCCCAAATACAGGCCTCATACCTGTAATTACTTCCAATCCAGGCAGGACCCACTCTAAGGATGGAGTGTACAGGTCCTGAGCTATTTTGTGGCATCACTGCAGACACAGGGAAGGGATTTTCTTTGTTGTAGGTTCTCTGGAGGGAAATGGTCTCTTTAAAAGAAGTTTCTTATGGATTTGACTTGCCAAATAAAATGTACCTGAAGGGCATCTGGCTAAGCAGTTGATGTAACATGGTACCATTTCTTGAATGAAGGACAGCCCTGTTCCCTTAACAGGAAATGTTCCCCCGACTCCCACCACCAAGATTTTCCTTGATGTGATTTCTATGAGCCAGAATGTGGAACTGATCATAGGTCCCTCCTTGTCTATGTCCTCCTCAACTTTTCCTCTTGAATTGCAATATGTTCTCCACCAAGGCAGAGAAAAATTATCTACCTCTTCCTAAACCATTTTCCCACCTCCCAGAATGAACTGAAAGAACTCTTAGAGAACATCTAGGTTAAACCCTCACTTTACTTCTGAAGAAACTGAGACCAGGAAAATGAAATGACTTAAACGAGGTTGTACAGAGAATGAATGAATGAAATGTCAGAAGCAGGATTTGAATCTAAATCCTCTGGCCCCAGAAGGCCTTTTTCCTCCTACGATGTTATGTCGAATTTGCCATTTTTTTCTTCCATAAGCATGGGAATTTTGAATTCTGTGATTATAGGATTAAAGGGTGTGTTTCCATTGGAAGACTTTTATGTATCAAGCAACATATAGAGGAGTCCAGGGTGAGGGGAAAAAGGAGGGGGAGGTATGCCCTTCCTGAAATCAGAACATATCAACAGATGGCCTACATAAAGTTCTCTTTTTGCTTATTTACACTTCCCTTACACTCTGAAGGGTCACACTTTCTGTTGCTGTCCATCAATCAACAATTCAATTCACAAGGATCCATAAGGCATTGCTATATGCCAAGTACTGTGTGAGCTAGTATTTATACATTGCTTAAGAATTTGTAGCTAGATGATGCAGTGAGTAGAGCACCAAGCCTAGAGTCAGGGAGACCCAAATTCAAATCTACCCTCAGATACTTACTGGCTGTATAACCCTGGACAAGTCACTTAACCCTGTTTTGCCTCAGTTTCCTCATCTGGAAAATGAAATGGAGAAGGAAGTGGCAGACCACTCCAGTATCTTTGCCAAAGAAAACACCTAAGGGCATCACAAAGATTTGGACATGACTGAAATAACTAAACAACAAGCATTTACAAAGCACTTTGGATTTGTTATCTCATTTGATCCTCAAGGAACCCTATGAGATGAAAACTATTATTTTCACATTTTTTGGATAAGGGAACAAAAGCTAAGGAAAGTTAGGTGACTTGTCCAGGGTCACATAAGTAGGAAGTATTCAATTCAGGATCTGAACTCAGGTCTTCCTGACTCGAAATCTAACATGCTTTGATTTAGGGATTAATTTAAAAAATAGTTTCTGCCTCTATTGAAATGGATGGTGCCTCTTGGTCATTCTGTCCTTGCAAAAAAGCATCAGATTTGACCTTCAGAGGTTCAGTTCCTTAGAGGTCACAAGCAATATCTTCTCTTCTAGAGATTTGGCTGCAAACATAACATTCTGAAAATGGGAACATTGGGAGGAAAAAAATATTTGAGAACTTTTTTGAACTTGTTTGACACCTTCACATGCCATAATCTTTGTGATCTTTCTGAAAGACTTTCCAAATATTGGTCTCCCCACTCTTTGAGTAAATGAGGTGGGGAAGAAGATAGAAAAGACAGAGGGGGAGAAAAGAGAGAATAAAGAAGAAAAGAAAGAAAAGAAAGAGGAGAGGACAGTTAAGAGATATTACACAGAAAGGAGAGGAGAAAGAAAAGAGAAAGAAGATCAAGAGCAAAACAAAAAAGAGAGAAGAGAGAAAATATATAGATGGGAGATAGAAAGTAGAAATGAAAGGAGAGCATCTGAGAAGAAGAGGAAAGGAATTGGGAAGGAAAACGTAGAGGAAAGAGAAGAGAAGGGAGAGAAGACAGGGGAGAATAAAGAAAGAAAACAAAAAGGAGAGGAGAGGAGAGAAAATATTTAGAGAGGGGAGATAGAAGATAGAAATGAAGGGAGAGCATTTGAGAAAGAAGAGGAGAAGAATTGAGAAGGAGAAGATAGAGGGAAGAGAAGAGAAGGGATACAGAGAAAGGAGAAGAGATGGGAGAGGAGAGGAGAATATAGAAAGAAAAGGAAAAGGAAAAGAGAGGAGAGAAAATATATATAGAGGGGAGATAGAAAGAAATGAAGGGAAAGCAATTGACAGAGAAGAGAAGGGGAAATGGGAAGAAGACAGAGGGAAAAGAAGAGAAAAGTTCTGTTCAGGAAAAGATCTCATGGCACAAGCAGAATAACGAGAGTTTAAAACACATCCACATTGTTCTGTCTTTTATCTTTCACTTCCTTTCACCTCTCAACGTAACACTGGGCTAGTCTGGAGTAAAACAAATCGCCGCTCTCTGCCTGTGTGTGCTGATTACAACATTAATCCATCTCCCATCCATCTCCTGTGTGAGGACTTCTTCTGTTGTACAGCAGTCCTCATTAGAGAGCTGTCTCAGGTGCTTTTTTCTTCTTCTCCTAAAGAGCAGCATTGTCTCCTTAATTCGGGAGTTTAAGCTAACTGACACCTGGATGTAATACTGTACATCGGGCAGATTTAATAAGCCACTTCTATCCAGCCCATCGATGTCCACCCTTTCCTTGGCCTTTCTTTATCTGTACCTCCCCCGCTCACAGCACTGGCAGTCAGAAATCAGCATTCAGATGAGAGACATGCTCTCCTCCACCTGTATCTGTGCTCCATCTCCTCTCAGTCCTGTCTCTCTCTCCGAGGTACCAGTGAATAAATGCTGAAACAAACAGTCGCTGCTGAGGCTGCTGGCTGCGATAACATAACTCATAATGCCGCCCTAATTACTTACATTATAAAGCTGGCAGGTCTGGCACATTTGCTCTCTCAAGGCAGTTTTCCAATTAATCTTTTCCTTTTTTATTAAGGATCGTGTCTTGCAGTTGTCGTGGGGGGTGGATGGTGGGGGTGCAGGCCCGTTTTAAAAGAGTTTGGCATGATATGGAGGGCAGAAGACTTTGGGGTTAACAATACTGACATTATCTCAGACATGTTCTTTTCTCATTTTGGAACATCTGAAACAATATGGAGCACATTACTGTCAGCCCGTTCTCCTGGGAGAAGATGTATTTACCATGCATATTGGCTGTGGCTGCAGTGGTCAGCCAGGTTATGAAGAAGCTGGGGCTGCAAGTACAGATGCTTGATATTCTTGGCAGGGTGGCAGGAGGAAGGATGAGAGGTTACTTGGTTTCATGTGCTGTGGGGGCATTAGCTGAGGTATATTATGTTTGTGAGGGTCAAGTCCATTTCCTAAATTTCCCTCTGCCCCATCAATTGGTCCAGGCTCAGATCTTTGAATGTTGAGGTCCAAGTGAGGCCAGACAAGTAGGCATCTGGTAGGTTAGAGCCGAACAGGGGAATTAGTTTGTTACAGGTGAGAGAATGATGCCAAAAGGTGGAATTACTGAATTTTCCAGAGGAAGCTCCAGTCCTCACTGTGGTTTCAGCTCTGGCCCAGTTACTCCTCATTGCTCCCTGAATGAATGAACCATAAGCAAGCAAATGAATGAATCCCACGACTACATATGGCCGGTACAGGACTAGAGCTTTCTAAAGCTGTTCTTGCTCACTGAATATAGAAGATTCGTGCTCATTGTCCTTATTTCATTTTAGCTTCATCTGAGGGGTAATCATGCTGTTCCAAGCTGGGCAAATCCAGTTCTGTTTCCCATAAATGCTGCTTTCGTTCACTCAGGGAATTGATCTCTTCTCTTCTCTTCTCTTCTCTTCTCTTCTCTTCTCTTCTCTTCTCTTCTCTTCTCTTCTCTTCTTTTCTCTTCTCTTCTCTCTCTCTCGTCTTCTCTCCCTCTCTCCAAACATATGCATCCACTATAAGTGAGGGCTTAGTATTTTGTAAAGTATGTTTTTAAAGTTATAAAAGTGAAAACTAGATGATGTGACAATTTAAGATTTGTCTATTTTCCTCAAGATATATCCTCTTAGAGGATATATGAAATATGAAAGACTATAAATTCAGTATTTTAAGAGTAACAAGGGTGCTGTATGTGATGTTTTATTACTGAAACAGACTATTTTTCATCCTTTCTAAAGGCAAAGGTAAATGCCCAATGTCCCTGGAACAATGATCATGTATCTGAGGTTCTTGCTTGTGAGCACCTGACTAAAAAAATCACAAATGACCATAAACACTGATGTGTATAAAGAGAAGACTTTGCTGTTTACAAAATGAATTTGGTCATTCAGCTTTTCTTTCTAGCTGATTGTAGGATTTTAGACTCTAAGCCAGTACTTCAATCCTAAACCAGTCGGTCTGTGAGCCAATTCTCTTCTTGTCTTTTAGAGACATATTCCACATATTGCCTGCATAAGAAGTTCTGACATAGACTGTTCCTGGGTCAGGTGGATCATAGTTCTAGATCTGGAATGGAGTTTGGAAGTCACCTGGCCAACTCCCTTATTTTACAGTTGAGAAAACTGAGTGATTTGCCTAAGGTCACACAGGTAAAGTGTTAGAAAATAAAGGAAGATAAAAATTCTCCTTGAGTCCAATTTTTATACTCTTGACCAATGGGCTCTAGGATCCTTCTGAAAGAAATAAGAATGATGGCTAATGTTCACAGGATTAGAGATTTCAAACTGGAAGGGACTTTAGAGGCTATTATTTTAGGGATTATGGGAGGAAATTGAGGACCAAGGTTTTACTTCCCCATTTACTACCTGGTCCCACAGGTAGTAAAGTGTTAGAGGCAGTTTTGAACCCTGGTCCTCTGAATCCAAAGCAAACATGCTTTCCACTTTGCTATGCTGTCTCTTATTTGATCTAATATGTTGCGGTGAATTCTTCTGGCTATCTCACTTCTGAGGAGGTAAAGGAAACCACAGAAATGCACTGCTTCAGTGCCCCAGAAACTCCTTGGGTTAGAGGAGAGAGAAATAAATGTTCTCTTTAGAGAAAAATAGGAGGAATTCAGACTTGAATTTACTTTAAAAGAGCACTCACTAGATTTGGAGGTAGAGGATCTGGGTTTGAAAACCAACTCTTCTACTTTTTACCTGTGTGACCAAGGGAAAGTCACTTTACATCTTTGGAACTCATTGTCCTCAGCTGAAAATGAGAGGGTCAGGCTAGATGACATCTAAGTTCCCTTCCAGCTCTAAATTGCTGCCCCTGTGACCCTAATAGAGTCAAAGTAGGCTGTAAAGGAAAGCAGTGCCTCTTGGCTCTAAGTAAGCTCAAATAAGAAGCATGGACTTTTCCTTTTTCCTAGCTTCTGCGTGTCCTGCCATTCTGTGCAGCGAACCCTACATCCTTCCCATTTATCCAGTTTGCTTTATTCCTTGATACTGCATTAACACAGACCATAGGATTATCACCATGAACATGAAAGCATCCCCTGTTTTTTAAACAACACCATAAATCAGGTTTGCCTTATTTCAAAATCTAATTCAATTACAGACAAACTATACCTTCTGGACGATTAAACTGTAAATTGCAGGTGTCCACTGGGTTATTAGATTACTGAATGTATTCCCTTCCATAACTCACCTCCCTGCCTACTGTATATTTCTCCATGCTTGCTCAAGGATGGGGACATTCTGCCTGACATGCACCACACTGCATAATATTTATAGTGCATCTAAAATAGAGAAGATCTTCTTCAAGGAGACACCAATGCATCATGCAAACTCTTAGGACTGATAATGCTTTTTGAAGTGAAAATTTCACCTGATTGATCTCTTGCTCTCCCCATGGCTCAGATATTTGAACAGAGAAATCATGAAATGTGACTTTTTGGGGATTTTCCATGGAAACCATCTTCTATTGTCTCCTTGTGGTCATGGTAGGCAAAGTGAGAACTCATTCTCTTTGTGATGAGTTTCCAAGGGAGGCCAGAAGTAAGAATGGAGAATAGAGCAGCTAACTCTGTGTGAGAATACATATTTATTTGCAGAAAATTTTCACATCTGCAATTTTGCTACAGGCAGTTTTGGTGAAAAGGATTTGGGAGTCAGGAGACTTGAACTTGAAAAACACTTGGTGTACTTACTAGTTGTGTGACTGTTAAAAAAAAGTCACTTACCCTCTCTTTGCCTCAGTTTCTTTATCTGTAAAATGAGACATTGGCCTAGAGGGCCTTGATGGTTCCTTTGATTTAAAGATATGATTGTATGACCCCAAGAGAGCTACTGAATTTCATAGATCCTCCATTTTAACTCCTCTAAAATGAATGGGTTGGTTGAGAGCTCAGTGGTGAATTGGATGGATCATAGTAGTTGAAGTCAGGAAAATCTGGGTCTAAATTCTACCTCAGGTACCTACTAGCTCTCTGATCTTCAGAAAATTTCTTGATATCTCTGGGACTCAGTTTCTCCATCTGTATATGACCTGATGACTTTATAAGCACTGGAATGACATTCTGTGGTACTGATGCTGATCTCATCTTTCACTGTCCAGAGATCAGAAATGGTTTTCATTGGTTATTACAGTAATAGTGAATAGATTGCTGGTCTTGGGTCAGAAGAGAATCATGTTTGAATTTGACCCTTTTTCTCTGTGTGTCCAGGCTATTTAAGCTCCCAAGTCCAATTTTTCTCATCTGTAAAATAAAAAAAAGAAATATAATACTCTAGTATCTACCTCCAAGGCTCATTTTTACAGATCAAATGAGATACTCTATGTAGAGTGTCTTGCAAACCTGAAAGTGCTGTATAAATGTCAGCTATTATAATGTTCCTCCTGTGGACCTAGCACATGTCTCAGGAATCTTTATTGAATTAAAGGAACTATATTAGCACAAAGAACTCTCTGGCTGCTTGTAGCTCTCATCCCTTCTACATTTCAGGCCACTTAGCAATGCCTAGAGATGCTTTTCTCTCTTAGAAGGGTCAGAGAGCTCAGCAGGCAGAGGCCAACATCAGCGTTTTCTGTGACCTGTTTGTGGCCAACCAAAAAGTACCAATTTATGATGATAATGAAAAACATTGCACAGTTGCTTAATGAATCTGTTGCCCTCGAGGGTTTCTCAGCTACAGAAATTATAGTTATCACAGGATGTGCTCTCTCACCTGCCTTTCCCATCTCCTTTCTTCTGGCTTTCTTAAGGAAGAGATCCTGACATTGATTTTGGGGGGTCTCCAAGCTTCTACTTTCCTCATTGCTAATCTGCCAGATTGTCATTTCTTTTTGCCATGGATTGATGGACAGCCCTGCTCCACGGCCCTAGTGCTAATGCCTCATCTTTCAGTCCTAACATTCATCACGCGCATCCCCAACAGCTCGAAATAAACGAACTGCAGCCGCCAAAAAAAACCCAAAATGAGCCTGGTCCCCTTTGAAAGTCTGGTCTGAATGTCTGGCCGGCGTGGGAGCGTGAATTTAATCTGAATTCATTTGTCTGACTTTTCTGCTTTGTCTGAGCACTCGCTGCGGTTGGGCACCGTGATTCCTGCAGAGAACTTGCTCTGAGAAGGAAGGGAATAAAAGAGAGAAGCGGAGGGACCCGCCAAGGATGCGGGGCTTGTTTCCCACATCTCGGGTCAGGGTGATTGAGCTGGGCTGTAAATCTGCAACAGAGAACTCATTGTGGTTGCATCTTGGGCTTGGGGCTTTTATATAATTGTACCGTGGATAATATTGCAAAGTCCTATAAAATTAAAATCAAGTTTGAAATAGGGTTTGTTAATTACAGTATTTAACTGTTGTCGTTATTGTTTCCTAGGAGATTAATGAGGTGAATTATTGTAACATAATTAGACTACAGTATATCTAATCTCTTATATACCCTTGTGGTTTACTGTTGTTCAAGTATCATTTGAAGGTTAATTTCACTTAGCTGGTATATATTTGGCAATGCGCTTTATATTGAAATATGTTTTTAATTATATTTGACAATCATTAGGCAGTGGCTCTGCCAGGCTGATCACTGTAAATTCTTAAGAGTCCAAGTAATGACATAACTAGTCACATACTTGGCATGCGAGTCTAGCTATATAGGCAGCATTTATACGGATGTTCAAATGGAAACTCGTGACCTTTGGCAAGCCATAAGTGCTCTGAGCCTCAGTTTCCTCATCTGTAAAGGAAAAGGTAGGGGATGGGGGGGTTAGATCACCTCTAAGGCTCCTTCTAGCCCTGAATCTAGGATCCTGAAATTTTACTTGCGTGTAATCTATGGATCTGTCCCACTAGTTATGGTTCATGCATTTTATTCTATTTCTCACCTCCTTTTGGCATATAAAACTCTTCACAACCTGACTTTAGTTGTTCTTTCTGGCCTAATTATACATCATTCCCTTTCACACATGTTTCCATCCTACCAATTCAACCTTCTTACTGCTTCTCATAAAAGATATCTAATCTTTTCTGTCTCTACCTTAGCACGATCTGTGCCTTATGCCTGGAATATCCCCTTTCTCCTCCTATCTTAGAATTTGTACTTTTATTCAAGGCATAATTCAAATACCCAAGTACCACCTCTTTCAAGAACCCTTTCCTGCTTCCTCAATTTGTTATTACTGTATGTATTTTTTGTTGACTCATTTGTGTCTGTATTATTTCTCCTAAATAGAATGTAAAATTCCAAAGTAGATGGACTATTTGTTACTTTTTTCTCTCTAGAGCTTAGCATAGCACCTGGTTTAGAGGAGGAAGCTCTTAAGAAATATTGTTGGAATTCATTTGAATTAAGTTGAGCTTCTCTTTTGGTCATCTAAAGTAGGGTGGGCTCGACTTTTGCCAGATTTTATTTTAGAGGCTTTGTGACATAGTCTGACAAAGATGAGGAATTAAAATTGTCTTCTATTAGCCTTTGTTCCTAGTGTTTGTTTACAGAAATTCCATCATGACTCATGAATGGCTCTTGATACAAAGAGAGGCAGCATATTATAAGAGGGAAAAGCCCTGGAAACTATACTCAAAAGACTTGGGTTCCATCTTATCTCTTTCCCTCATCAACTGTGTCATCTTGAGGAAAACCATAATCTCTCTGATTTTCAATTAATTCCTTTTTCAATCCCTTTATTCTCCTTTATCTATAAAATGAAGAGAGTAATTCTTTCAAAATTATTTTTTCAATTAAGAAGCATTAACTTTTTCTTTCTTTTACTCCGCTGCCAACTCCAACCTCCAAAATAAAAAAAAAATAATAACCTTGTAAGCAAATAAAACAAATTATCTTATTGGTAATTTCCCCAAATGGATTTCTCATTCTGCATATAGAACATTTGCAGGGAGGTGGATAACTTTTATGAACTGTCATAGAGGGTCATAATTCTCATCCTTTTCCTCACAGTAATATTATGGGGATCAAATGGAATGATGTTTGTAGAATGTATTGGCAGAAGGGTATAATAAACTGGTTTTCTTGAAAATAAAGCTAAAAATGAATAAAGGTAGTAGATGCAGCATGCTAAAAGCAATCAATCAACAAAGCTTTTAATGAGAATCTACTATGTGCTAAGCATTATGCTAGGCACTAGGAATATGTAGGCAAAATAAAACCAGCACCACTCTCTTTGAGCTTACATTCTGCTAAGAGACATATCCACATTTAAGTACAAAAATCTATATAAATTATGTAATAGAGACAGAGCACAGCAACTGAAGGAAACAGGAATGGCCTCTATAGGGTGGTATTTGAACTGATCTTTGAGGGAAACCAGAGGAGTGATATGGTCAGAATAATACTTCAGGAACAGCTCTTTGGTAATTACCACTAGGATGATTTTAGAGAGTAGAAACTTGAGGAAAGGGAGGTCCACTAAAAAAAGTCATCATGATAGTCCACGCGAAAGGTGATAAGGACCTGAACTGGGGTAGTGGTAAAACTGTGTGAAGAAGGAAGGAAGGAAGAAAAGAAAGTTTGTTAAATACCAAGGCATTTTATATTTGATTGTATCATTTGATCTTTATAATAACACTGGGAAGTAGGTCCTATTATTACTCTCACTTTGGAGTTGAGGAAACTGAAGTAGACAGAGGTCAAATGACTTGCCTCAGATCACACAACTAATAAGTATCTGTGTCCAGATTCTATCTTAGATCTTCCTAATTTCAGGGTCACCATTCTATTCACTCTGCCACCTAGATGCAGAGGAGGCAGAGAGGCTTCTAATTCCAAATCCCTTCTACTGCTCTCCTGTATATGATTTCTGCAAGGCCTTCTTAGGAGATGAGTATACTAATTTCTTATTAATTAATTCACAATTGGATATCATTATTAATAATAACTATTTGATGTGTTCCTTTCTCCAGGGGCCTTTGCATTTTAAAAAGAGAAAGCTTGGGGAAACAGTACTTCATCCAATATTAATAAATATATATTGGGATTATTTTGGATCTTGAGAGAGAGAGAGAGATCCAGGGCCAAGTGGGCCTTTCTTTTATTTAGTCTAGAATCAGCAACTAACCAATTAGTTATCTGTTTTTCCCCATTTATAACATGAAAGCTCTGGGACAGATGAGCTCAAAGGTCCCTTCTAATGATAAAAATGTGTTATTGGAAATTTGGGGGTTCTTAAACTACATTTCCCATGAGCCCACTGGCTTCCTGTTGTTACATGTTGACATAGACAAGGAGATAAAATTGAGGGGCTGGCATTCTTCTTCCTCTTTTCTTCCTATCCAGCACGGTGGCAGCAGGGAATGGCGTGCTGTTTAAACAGCCTAAGCTAGCATGGCATGTGGCTTTATTTTCTAATGGCTACTAATAAATCTTATAAAAACCATAATATTTTTAAAGTTATCATTATATATTAATTTTATTTTTTACAACACTAATATTCTGTGCAAAAAGTTTGTTTTAGGTTGACACAGCTGAAAGTGAAAGGAAGGATCAAAATATCATCCCATCCATATAGAGAGGTTCCATTAGCACAAGATGTTTGGTAATCCTTGGTAGGTCTAATAATCTTTAAAAAAAATCCCTTTACCTTCTGTCTTAGAATCAATACTGTGTATTGATTGCAAGGCAGAAGAGCAGTAAGAGGCAGGCAATTGGAGTTAAATGAGTTGCCATGATATCACAGCTAGGAAGTGTCTGAGGTCAAATTTGAACATAGGACCTCCTGTCTCTAGGCTTGGCTCTCAATCTACTGAGCCACTGAAATGCCAGTCTATTAACCTATATTATTATATCATATCATATCATATCATATCATATATTATATTATATTATATATTAACATATTGTCAAGAAACTCTTGTATTCATAGTCTGTAGGTCCTTTTCTGCTATCTCCAAAAGTGTTCCAGCTTTTGTCTCCAGGACAAGGATAATAAATAAGCTTGAACATGTTGTGGTGAGTTTTTAGCAAATTCCTTTTCTTTACCACATCTCTCCACCTTCCCCAGAACAAAGATACACCCCTCATCCTGGAACAGAGTCTTTGAGAATCTGTCCCTAGAAAGATATCCTTGACATGCAATAAAGATTTAAAGCAATACCATTTCTGAAAATGAAATTGAACTAACTATAATAGAATTTCCAAAGTGAGTATGGAGGGACCCTAGCCCAGAAACATTTGAGTAAATTCTATCAACTGTTTAAAGAGCAATTAATATTGAAGCTACACAAATTATTCTCAAAAATTGAAAAAAAAGAAAACATTCTGTCAAACTCCTTTATGAGATCATACAGTTCTAATAGCTTAGCTATAGAAGAAAAAAGCAAAGAGAGAATACTAGACTGGTATTATTCATGAATATTGATGCAAAAATGTTCAATAAAATCCTAGCAAAAAGACTATATAGCAAACATAGTTTTTAAAATTCTCTATAACAAAGTAGCATGGAAACAATGGATGCAAAAATATTAAAGCACCAGGAAAACAATTAATAAAATTAATTATATATAAAAACTTTAAAAAACACAAATTACATAATTATAACATTAATTTCAGAAAAAAGACTTTGACAAAGTATAACTGTCATTTACACTAAAACTCTTATAAGTCAGAGGTAACAAGGTGGCATGATGGAGAGAATGTGAGGTCTGGAGTTGGGGAAATCTGATTCCAAATCCAGCATCAGAGGCTTACTAGTTATATGACCCTTGAGAAATTAATTAGCTTCATTTTGCTCAGTTTCCTCATCTATAAAATGGGGATAATAATAGCACCTTCCTCCTAAGGTTTTTGTGAAGATAAAATAAGAAAAATATGTAAAATGCTTTCCAAACCTTAACATGCTTTGTAAGTTCTAAGTTATTTTCACTATTAGCATTGTTATTGTTATCATTACTTTGAAGGGTCTCTTTAATATGATAAAAATTTTATCTAGGGGGCAGCTGGGTAGCTCAGTGGATTGAGAGCCAGGCCTAGAGATGGGAGGTCCTAGGTTCAAATCTAGCCTCAGATACTTCCCAGCTGTGTGATCCTGGGCAGGTCACTTGACCCCCATTGCCTACTTTTACCACTCTTCTGCCTTGGAGCCAATATACAGTATTGACTCCAAGAAGGAAGGTGAGGGTTTAAAAAAAATTTTATCTAAAAGCAAAGTTTAGCTTTATTTGTAACAGAAAAATCTTCAAGCTTTTCCAGTAAACAAAGAAGTGAAATAAGATAGTTCCTGTCATTCTTGATGTGCTAGCAATAGCAATAGAAAAAGAAAAAGAAATCAAAGGCATGAACATGAGCAGAAAGAAAATAAAATTATCACTATTTTTGAAGTAAACATTGATTTATGTGAAAAAAAATCCAGAAAATTGGCAAAGAAACTAATAGGCTTAATGTTTCCTGATTCCAATCAGCTACTAGTTCCTACCCTTCCCTCCCAAAATAAATTCTTCACATATATTTTGGACCTATTTTATATTCTATGTGTGTGCATATTGTCTCCCCTGATAGAATATAAGCTCCTTGAGGTTAGAGGCTATTTCAGTTTGGTCTTTGTACCCTGGTACACAAAACAGTGTTTGCCATATAGAGGATCCCCAATAATACTGCTGATTGACAAGTGACATGTAAAAAATATAAAATACATTTACAATACACAGCATTTCCATATAGCTTTTTAAAATCTAAGAGAAAAAACAAAAAAGGAAGTCCCAATTAAAATGACCCCACAATGTATAAACTATCTAGAAGTCAGTTTATCAGGAGACACTCAAGATATCTCTCTGTCTGCATGTCCATTAGTCTGACTGTCTTTCTATGCAATTACCAAATGCTTTTTTTTTTTTTAACCCTTGTACTTCGGTGTATTGTCTCATAGGTGGAAGATTGGTAAGGGTGGGCACTGGGGATCAAGTGACTTGCCCAGGGTCACACAGCTGGGAAGTGGCTGAGGCCGGGTTTGAACCTAGGATCTCCTGTCTCTAGGCCTGACTCTCACTCCACTGAGCTACCCAGCTGCCCCCTCCAAATGCTTTTTTAAAAATGAAGATCAAATTACGTAATTTGAGGCATATGTATTATTCATGATTGGGCTGCACCAATGTAAAAAAAAAAGATGATACCTATATTAATTTACAGATTTGGTGCTATATCAATCAATCATACCATCATGAAGACCATTTTTAGACACAGACAGCTAACAACATTCATTTGGATGTAAAACATCCAGAAAGAAAGGAAACTTATCACATTCAGACTTCAAATTGTAATATAAAATAATAATTATGAAAATTATTTGGTTCTAGGGGCATTCAGGTGACTCAGTAGATAGTGAACTACACCTGGATATGGGAGGTCCTGGGTTCAAATCTGACCTCAGATACTTCCTAGCTATGTGTCCCTGAACAAGTTGCTTAACTCCCCATTGCTAAGTCCTTACCACCCTTCTGCACTAGAACCAATTTACAATATTGGTTCTAAGAGAGATGGTAAGGGTTTTTTAAAAATACTATTTGCTAGTGGTTAAAAAAAGCAACATATTCATATATATATATATGTACATATATATATATATATATTTATAAAAATAGGTCAATGAAACAAACTAGATAAGAAAGAATCAGAAACAACAAAATCAATAGCTTAGTGTTCAATAAGTCTGAAAGCTTAAATTACATGGGGGAAGAATTCCTCACTTGAAAACAACATTTGGGATAAGTAAAGCAATTTATATAAATGAGGTTTAAAGTTTCAACATGCATCATATGCCACAATGAAATCAAAATGAATACTTGAATTGAATATTCAAGTTACAAAATAAAACAATTAAAAGAAAACTGATAAGCAACCTTTCACAGCTATGACTAAGAGTTCTTAACCAAATGAGAAATGAGTGTTATCAAAAAAGAAAGTAAATAAGCTGAGTAGAGTAGGTGGGTGTGAGGAAAGATAAAAGGGAATAAATAAGGGATTATAAGGTGATTGGAGGAGGAATGAAGGTATGGTTAGGTAAATAGGAGATAAAGGAAATGGGCTATGTAGGAGAGGCAGCTCAAACAGGTTTATTCTCAGAGGCTTGAGACAGAGGATACAGGGAGGAAACTAGGGCCAGTAAGAAACGTTTAGGCTTGACTGGAGGGTTTCTCTTGTTAGTTTCAAAGTCTCTTGAGGGAGGGGTGGAGAGGGCTCCTCCCTGCCAGTCAAACTGAGGGCTGGAGGAAGTCTGGGGGAGGTACTTCCTGTCAAGATGGATGCCCCAGTTGTCTCAAGAAATAAAAGAAAATGATTCTTTCCTCTTGGCCCTTGTCTTAATTTTCGACACAATGACTCACCACCGGGTTTGAATCAGTAACAAGGGGATTTATTAATACCAGGGTCAGTCAGAAGGGGGGAGGGGTTCAGGATTTTCTAATTGCTGCTAGGAAGAGGGGTGAGGGTGGGGGATGGGTTGCGGAGAGGTTTAGACAGAGAGAGAGACCGGCTCTCCCAGTCAGGAAGATTTGACTGCCTTTTAAATAAAATCTTTATCAAACCTAGGGATAACTTATTTGAGGATACTTCAATTATCTAAAGAAACTAAAACCCACTATATTCAATCACCAAGCCCTCCCTTCCAACCAGAACCCAAAGGAAATCAGGGAAGGGGAGGGATGGAGATGGGAGATCAGGGAGAGGTCCAGAGAAATGAGATAGATCCAAATTTCCCCAAAACAAAATAAGCACAGGCCAAGGCCAAAGCGATTAGGCCAAAGCCGAAAGGCCAAAGCCGAAAGGCCAAAGCAAAAGCCTCCAGCCACAGCGAAAGCCAGAAGGCAAAAGCTCCGTCAGTTGGAACTTCCCCTCTATTTATCGCTTTAAATTCTAACTGACTTTCTGAACATTCTAAGATGTTTAACTGACGTTTTGTGACCATTAGAAATTGCAGAAGCAAAAAGTTTCTGTTAGCCACCTTGCATTACATAAGCTATCACAAAAATAAAATAAATAATTCCAGTTATATGAAATTCAAAGCTTCTACAAGAACAAAATCAATGCAACTATGATAAGAAGTTGTTGATCTGAAAAATATCTCAGCATTCACTTTCTCTAATATGGTATTAATACTTAAAATATTTAATGAATTAATACAAATGCATAATACCAAGCTACAGTCCTTAATAGATTTTAAAGAATGATGAAAAAACACATCTTAAAAGAATTATAAACTATTAACAACCATATTAAAGATTACTCCAAATAACTAATAATCAGAGAAAGGCAAATCAAAGGAATGCTACAGTTTTACCCCATTAAGATAAAAAAAAATGCCATGTTAGAGGAGCTGCAGAAAGACACTCACACTGCTGGTCCAGATGGGAATTGGCTTTGCCATTTTACAAAGCAGTTAGAAATTATCCTGAAGTGAATTTAGTTTATGATTAAAATGTTCATACCCTTTATCCTAGAAATCCTGCTATTAGTGTATATCCCAAGGATTAAAAGAAAAATCTAAAATCTAAGAAAGAAAGTTATCATTTTCACCAAAATTTTCATCACATCATTTTTGTGTGTCTGTCTGTCTGTATTGTGGTAGCAAAGAACTACAAAATAGGTGCTCAATACTTTGAGAATTAGCCAAACAAATTGGCATTTCTTGGGATATTCATACATTCTTTTGCCTAAAGATTTGGATGATTGCTCCAAATCCCTTCCACCTCTATAATTAAGTGGATACATAAAGCAGAATCAGGTACTTCCCTCAAGTCTAAACTTTCTTACCCCACAATGTTTGCTCCTCCAAGGTGACAGAATTGTGAAAGCATAGAGTACAGAGACAAGAAAACAAAAGGCCATGGAAGGTTTGGTGATGGCATTGTCTAATTAGCAAAATTTGGTTTCTTTAGAACATTAGAAGATATAGGGGCTCACTTCCCCTTCACCTGTAAGCCAAAACAAAGATGGTGAGAGGAATTTGGGTTATTATGAGTCATTTTGAAATGTTTAATTTAGTGAGGGACAGACACAGCATGATTCATGATTTATGAAAAGAAGGTCATGCTTTACAAATCTGCTTGAATTCTCTGAATACATCATGGAATTGGGAGACAATAGTTCCATAATGGGTAATTTATCTGAATTTCAGGAAGGCATTTGATCCAGTATGACAAAACTGATTGATTTGCAAAGGCCAAAATTTTGCTTTAGGGAAGGAATACTGAAGTGAGATCCAAGAGGTTTAAACCAATTCTACTTGGGGGCAAGAAGTCTGTTTTTAAGAATAAAATAGATAAGTTCTTGAACTGGTTGGAACACTTTAAAATTGGAAAACAATCTTTTGGGTGGAAAAGCTTTTGGAGCATCATCCTTGAGGATGCTATTATATGAGTTGTTAAGTTTCCCAAAGGCACTGCAGCGAACAATGGCAAATAAAGATGAATTGTGCAAGCTATCTGGATAGTAGCAGAGTAAATCCAGTGGCCTTCTTATCTGAGATAGCAAGATGAGAAACTAAAAGTGAAATGAGACAAGATTCCAAGAGAAATCAAAGCAGAGAGCAGGAATGAGAGTAAAAGGAATCTCACAGGTCTTGGAATTAGAGAAATTCAGAGCTGAAAGAGACTTCGAAGGTTTATGAAATGACTGTCTTGAGGGTACTCATCAGGACCCAGGATAGAGTCTACATAAAGGGCATAAGTCTACTGGTATGGAGATTGAGAAGTTTAGAGAGTGAGTTGAATTGGGAGTGAAGTTTTCTTGCCCAGGACCTAGACACTCATCATTTAAGAGCCTAGGGTGGAGGCATCAGGATAGGGGCAAGAATGCTGGGTTAAATGACTTGTTTAAGGTCACATGGGTAATATCGAGCAGTTATACATTTCTTTCAGGCTTATATAGCCATTTACAAATGTTATTTGACTTGATTTGAGTTGATAAATAGCAAAGCTAGTACTTATCTTCTTAGTTGAATCCAGTGTTATTCCACTATACCAAGAGATTCAAAGTCTGCCTGCATAATGGTTACTAGGTACTCTGTCTACATACAAGACTCATTTTGGAAGGTAGGTATCCAAATATATTATGGAATATTTGGTTCTATAGTAGGAATAAAAATGTAATTGGAATCAAACCTGGGTTTTAATTCTAGCTCTACCACTTAAATGACTGTGTGGCCTTAGTTAAGCCACTATGGTTTCTCTAAGCTTCAGCTTCTTCATTTGTAAAATGAAGGTATTGATCCAGATGATATTTAAGTTCCTCTCCAGTTCTTAAGGTTTATGAATTTGAGGCTAGAATGAGACAAATCAAGCTGCAATTCAAAATTCTTTCTCCTTGATATGATGATATGAATGATAGTCCTGGAATCAAGAAGACTTGGATTCATACCCTGATTCTGATACTGATTCACCATATGATTCTATGGTTCTCCCTAAACCTCAGTTTTCTCATCTCTCAAAAGAAGAAGATGATCTTAAACCTTCATATCTATACCACAGAAGCTTTAATGCTTTAAAGCTATAATGGTAAAATGGATATAAAGTACTTTGCAACTTTAAAGTTGCAAATATCAGTTTTGAGAAGTATGTAAAGTATTTTACGAACTCTAAAGTACAACATGTACCAGTTATTCGAGATGATGTGTGTAAAATTCTGGACAACTAGATGTTGAAGTAAACAGAGTATTGCGCCTTTCAATTAGGAAGACTCATCTCATTGAGTTCAAATCTGGCCTCAGACAATTATTAACTATGTAACCTGGGTAAGTCACTTAACTCTGCTTGCCTCAGTTTCCTCCTTTATAAAATGAGTTGGAGAAGGAAATGGCAAACCACTTCATTATTTCTGCCAAGAAAATCCTCCAAAGGGTTATAATGAATTAGACATGATTGAAAAAACTGAACAAATGTAAAATGCTTTGCATACTTAAGAGTGCTATCTTGGTGCTAGTTATTTGAGAAGTATGCAAAGTACTTCACAAACTTTAAAGTGCTATATAAATATCAGTAGTCATTACAGTTCCTGGCATGGGTAGAGCCTAGAAGATGAGGATTCCCAGGGTCACCTAAAAGACACAGCCAAGTTCCTTAGAATATCTCTTTCGTGTTTCCATATGCCTACACCTCCTGTAACAGATCAGTTACAGCTTTAAAAAAAGGCTAAGCTCAAATAGAAACAGCATAATAAGGTTTTAAATATAAGCTACCACCTTGCCTGGATTCTTCTTTCTCTTCCCTTAGCTGTGAAGCTGCATAGGTCATTTACTCAGACAGCTCGTTCCTTCACCACACAAAAGGCCACGTCTATCAAAATTGTCTTTTCCTGCCCATGATAGAAGGAGCCATGACATCATGTCATCTCTCACCTTAAACTGATGGTGATAAATGGTGGCAGGATGAACTTTGCAGTGCTTGGCCCCAACAACTGTCAAATGATTACACTGATGGGCCACAGCATGTCTAGATCCTAGCCCAGGAAAATATCCTCCAATTTCCAGGATATGGTGGAGACAAAAGAAAGGTAGTAAGTGTTCTGTGGCTCTTCCTTAGAGCTTATGTGGTGTTGAATGCTCCTGGAAGCCCTCGGTAGGGGAGCTGGGTACACATTGGGAGGTAAGATTGAAGGAGGGAGTTGGGAAGAATCGATCAATCAGAAAGCATTTATTAAGAATCTACTTGCCTATTGTATGTGAATTACTCTGCTAAGAAATAGGAAAATGAAACAATCCCTGCTCTCATGGAGTTTACACTTATGTTGAGAGAGATATAACATGTACATTTATAAATGTATACAAAATAGATGAAAAGTAATTTTAGTGGAGAGACACTAGAATACAGGAAAACCACATGGCCTTATGTAAGAGATAGTGCTTGAGAGTCAGCTAGGTGACTCAATTCATAAGTAGAAAGGAAATCCTGGGTTCAAATCTGGTCTCAGATACTTCTCTGTGTGACCCTGGGCAAGTCATTTCCTAACCCTTACCATTTCCTAACCCTTACCATTTCTCTGCCTTTTTGAGATAAATAGGGCTTGATATGAGTCAGTCATAGAGATGCTGAGAAATTGCTTAGCTGAGCCCACAGAGGATGGAGCACTTGTTCTCTGTTTTGTATCCAGAATTTGAAGTTTGTAGACAAAAATTCTGGCCTCTAATTTGTTAAATTAGGCTCCCTAATCTCACAGCCATTGGTTCATTAATAGTCTCCTACCCAGGCATTCCAATAATGAAGCTAATTATTGTAAAAGTTTTAGCAGACAAGTCCAAAAGGTGAAGTAGGATAAGTACTCTATCTACAATATATATCAGGTATGGTATGGGTATTTTTTTTCTATTCATTAAGAAATGGCAAACATGGAAGAATCATTTGGGATACATTACCAGGTTTACCAAGATTTGGCTCTTAAAATTATGACTATGACTACAATTAACTGGGAGGATAATATATGAGCCTCAGCAGAATGTAAAGCAGTTTTGTAAAACTGCTAATTATAGACTTTATATTTCATGTGAGCACTGCAACACTTGGATTAGATAGCCAAACGCAATCTTCTTTTTGGTGTTTTCTCTCTCATATGTTGAAGCTTTCCTAGACATCTTCTTGTGTGTTCTCAGACTTCCCAGGTCTTTTGGACCTTTTAGAACTCACAATGTCACTGCCAGTCCTAGATATATCATCCATAAGATGTTTGCTCACATAAGGCAAAAAAGAAACAAACAGGAAAAAGGCAGAAGTCTCTAAGAGGTCTCACTTGGACAGTGGCTGGAGACAAGGTAATCTTCCCTTTCCCACCCAATTCTCAGAATGCATCTCAACCCTCACAATTGAACTTGGAAATGAAAAGTAAAGGCAGCTACCCCATAGCTCCTTACGAACACATTTTAGCTCAAAAGCCAGTTAGGAAACTGTCATTTTTCATGAAAAGTTCCTCATGGATGAATTATATATGATCATAAAAATCCTGATCACCGCAAGCTACTATATGTTTACCTAGAACCACAAATGTAACCGATAGTGCTCCACGGTAATGAAAAAGGACCTCCATTGCATGAGTTTTGAAGGAGGCTATGAATTCCATTAGGTCAACAGAAGGATAGAGTGCATTCTAAGACTGAGGAGATTACCTAGGAAAAGACAGAGGCTAGAACAACAGCATCTTTTTCATATATATATATACATATATATATATATGTATATGTATGTTAGCACCTGCTTTGTGCCCTGACTCTCCATGATGGTAGTTGTCTTGCCAGTTTCAGAAGGATAAGATATTCCCTGGTTGCTCAAGAAGCTTATAACCTAAATGAGAGAGATGAATATGAATGAATACACAAATAACAATAGAAGACGATGCAATAATATTAGATAATTTTAATGTCATGTACACTATCTGAGATATAAGTATAAGGAAATATTATAGGAGATCAAAGCAGAAGATGATCCAGGATGGCGAGAGGAGTTTCCTGGAAGAACTTGAACTTAGCTCTGATGGATAGTTAAGATATGACTTGGGCCTTGGGGTTAGGGGAGAAAGTTATTGCAAGTGACTGATACATGAGAGAAGGTACCAATCAGGGAACCCTTATGAAATATTTGTGGGATAGTGAGAAGAGGTAGCATATTATGGTGGAGAGAGCACAAAACTAAAGGTCTGGAATTCCTTTGTTGAAGGTCTACCTCCCATACTTACTAGGTGTATAATTTAGACAACAAGTATTTATTAAGCACTGGAAATATAAATGGATATAAAAATAAAGATGGTCTCTGTCTCGAGGAGCTTACATTTTAATGGGGGAGGGGTAGTGGACAATACATTAAAGGGAACTGAAAGTGGAGGATTAGGGGGACATGTGATAAATCCAGAGAGTTAAAAGCAGAGCCAGGAGAGGAATGAGACCTAGCCAGACTAGATCTTACTTCAAAATAAAGTTCTTGGAGGAACTCACTAGTAGGAGAAAGGGACCATAGGAACTGAAGCATGCAAGACAGTGCAATACAGTTAAGGCTAAGGGTGATATAAGAGACTCCTGGGCAAGTCACCTAAGCTTTTTCATCTCTAAAGTAAGGAGGTTAGACTTGACATGGCTTCAGTTTTCTCATTTGTAAAATGAAGGGTTGTACTCAACATTTCTAAGGTTTTCTATTTTCTAACTCCTTATGATCCTATAAGAATGGCTTAATAGGGGGCAGCTGTGTGGCTCAGTGGATTGAGAACCAGAACTAGATATGGGGGGTCCTAGGTTCAAATCTGACCTCAGACACTTCCTAGCTGTGTGACCCTGGGCAAGTCACTTAAAACCCATTGCCTAGCCCTTACTAGTCTTCTGCCTTGGAACCAGTACCCAGTATCAACTCCAAGATAGAAGGTAAGGTTTTAGAAAAAAAAAAGAATGGCATAATATAAGCACAAGTGGCATGTTGTACTAATAATTATTATTGTTAATAAGAAGCTTTTATAAAGCTCTTAAAATTTTACAAAGTGTTTTATATATATTATCTCATTTGATTCTCATAACAAATCTATGAGGTAGGTATATTACTATCAGCATTCTACTGATGAAGAAATCGAAAATGGTTAAGTGATTTTCCTGGGCTAGAGAGGAAGTTAATGTCAGAAGGAGGATTTTAAATTAAATCTTCTGAATTCCAAGTCCAAGTATAGCCCTCTATTCACTGTACTACCTAGTGGTAGGAAGCAAATGGAAAATATGATTGAATAATATTAAGGTCAAGGATAATTAGGAAGAACTTGAAAGTTAGGCAGATGAGTTTATCCTGTATCAGAAAACATGGAATCATAAAAACAGTAGTTGGAAGGGGTCTTATGTACCTGAAAGAGATTATATAAACCTGTTGAGTTTCCCATTATAGGAAGTCTTCAAAGCAATTACATATTTCTTGAATATATATGTATGTATACATATATGCATATATGTGTAAATTGGTTATCAAGTACTATATTTGTATATTTTGGTATTGGTATATATTGGTATCCAAGAATAATAGATATAATGCTATATATCTATATGTGTGTATGTATATGTACATATATCTGCATGAATGTAAATGTTTATCTCTCTCTCTCTCTCTCTCTCTCTCTCTCTATATATATATATATATATATATATATACACACATATACATATATGTATCTTGAAGATCTCCAGTAATGGGGAACTCAATAACCCCAGAGGAAACCACTTATATTTTCTAACAACTCTATTTCGTTTAGGAGGAATGATTTCTTTAAGAGTGACGAGGAATTTACTTTTCTGTAATTCTTCCCATTTGTCCTAGTTCTGCCCTCCAGGATCAAGTATAAAAAAAAATAATCCACATGGCAATTTTTTTAAATATTTAAAGAACAACCATCATGCAACCAAACCCAATCGTTCCTTTTTCCAAGCTAAATTTCCTTAGTTAAAGATTCCTGGTTTGAAAGGACTTTGGTGACCTTATAGAACAATCTGTACCTAAATAATGATATACTCTAAAACACCAGACTCCAAATATATGTTCTATACTACTATGTGCCAGGCACTTTGCCAGGTGCTTAGAGCAAGAAGTACAAGGAATCCCTACTCTCAAAGAGTTTATGTTATATCAGATTATGCTCAACAAAATGGTCACCCAATTTGCCACCAGGAAGACTACCAGGAATAGGAAGCCCATTTACCTCCTGAAACAGTTCATTCATTGCCATGCCAAAAATTTCTAATTGTGGGATATTTTCATTTATATTGGTCCAATATATGCTTCTCTACACTTACCAGTTATTGTCCGCTAATTCTGCTAATTTATTAAATTGCTACATAATTCTGCCCTCTAGGCTCAATAAAGCACTATATTTTTATCACCATCCCTTGTCTCTGTTTCTTTCTTTCTCACTCTATTTCTCTCTGTCTCTTCCTGTCTTGTTTATTTATAATTGTGTCCCTAGCACTTTTTAATGTAGGTCTTGGGATACAGTATGTGATTAATAAATATTTTCTCTCATCTGTTTATCTCAATCAATCAATCAATCTATCTATCTTTTATTTCTCTGATAAATTTTAGAACTCATTATAGTTCCCTTCTATTTCAAGAACTATGGTGCTATAAACTTCTAAGCTATCCAGCCTTATGGATACAGGTACATATCTATATCTATATCCATTTGATAGATTTAGAGCAGAAACAAGTTTTTAAAAGTCACCTATTACATTCAGGAAGAAGGGCCCACCTGTCATATCTGTAGTATATGAGCTAAATCCAGTTTTCTACATCTAAAACTACAAATTGCCCCCCATATCAAGTCATGGCAAGTCAGCTTCCTTGTATTTGAGAGGCAGGAAGCATTTTTTCTTTTCTTTTAAACATTTTAATGAATAAATGATATTCCCATCGGTTATTTATCTACTTTTTGAATTTGAATGGAATCCTACTGATAATTATAGCATTTCACTATTTGATAGAAAATTGGCACCTGCTACATGTAGATAATAGCACAATTCAGCATCTATGAAATACAGAATTTTCTACTAATTTCTGCCTTGAAATTTGTAAATTATCAGTGGAATTACTTATTAAAATTCAAAAGTTTTAGAGTCGTGGAGCCAATGGGAATCAGCATTTGTTCATTAAATTTATTTAAGCTAGAGAAAACTGCAGACCACAGATACACAGGCACCTCTGGAGAGAAGCTTTTTCTTGGCAAAGTGACTTTCTTTTGAGGATGGTTTCAGTCTGGGACCAGGAACTTGTTGTGACCCCTTTGTCAAATTCATTAAAATCTCATCCAAAATAAAGAGTAGAAGAATATTTGTTTAACAGTAGAATGGGCATGAGGAAAAGAGGAACTGTCCAAGGTGCTAACAGAGACAGATCTGCAGTCATTATTGGCACTCTGCGCAAAGTGAATATCTGCTCCTTTAAGACACAGCATTAAATATGAGTGTGTATATACAAATATGAGTGGGAAGATGTGTATAAAATGGAATTACAGAATTTCATTATTAGAAAAAACCTCAGCATCTAGGTGGCTCAGTGGATGGAGAGCCAGGGTTCAGGGCTGGATTCAAATCTGGCCTCAGGTACTCTCTATATGTGTGACTCTGGGGAAGTCACTTAAACCCCATTGCCTAGCTCTTACTGCTCTTCTGCCTTGGAACCAACACACAGTACTGATTCTAAGACAGAAAGTAAGGGTTAAAAAAAGAAAACCTCATAGGGCATCTATCTCTAGTCTATATCTGACTGAAAAATCATCATGTCTACAGCCCACAGTGTGGCATAGTGGACTCTTAAATTCAAATTTCACCTCTTATGTTTATAAAGTGTGGCCTTTGTCTTCTTCTATAAAATGGAGATCATACAATAGTACATACCTTCTTCTGGTGTTGTTGTGATTCCCAAATATATGTCAAGCACTTTGTAAACTTTAAAATAATATATAAGCTTCTGTTCTTCTTCCTATGTTATTATTATCTCCCATTGTGTATCCCCTTTTACATATTAGGTGCTCAGCAATTATTTACTTGGCTAATTGAAAGAAAATAGTAGGCCTCACCTTACAGCCTATTTCTTGTTTTCCTTTTAGTTATAGTTTCAAGAATTACTTCTCTTCCTGCCCTGGCCACCCCTGGCCCATGCACCAGAGAATTATACTGTTGGTCTGAAGTAGAACTTCTAAAATCCTTACCAGAGAAAGACTTGGCGTGAAGACCTTGCTGTGACTCATTTGACAAAGCTCTTAAAACCTTGTCCAAAGTGAGGGAGGGAAAAGGTTTTCTGAGGTTAGGATAAAACTCACATGGGTGCTTAGAGGTGAAGGGTTTAGAGATTTTTCTTCTTCTGTCACTTCTAATTATTCCTCTGGGTGGATGATTTTTTTAAAATTTTAAATCTCAACTGTTCTAACAGCTGGGTTTTAAAACAGATTTTCTCACTGTTGCTTTTTGCTATGGAAGGAAGTGGCCCTGGAGAAAAAGAGCCCAGGCAAGCTATTGTAATAGGACTCATTCATTCCCAGTATTTGTGAAAGCAGTCAGGAAAAGATTTTCCTTCATGGTCAGGCATCTTGTTCAATTTTAAAACTTGCAATGAATATATTTCATCAAATTTATGCCCATCACTGGGAGATTATCTATGCTGAGAAAGAAGATGCCATGAAAGAGATGAAATCCTGGGTGGCGGAGCATGCCAATGTGGGGAATATTGAAGAAGGTGCTATACTCAGGTCACCTTACCTCCCTTGGCCTTAATTCCTCATCTATAAAATGAGAGGATTGGATTAGATGATCTCAAAGGTCCCTTCCAGCTTCTAATCTTCTGTCCTGCTCTCTTCTTCATGTGCAGCTATCTGCATAGTCCATGCCCTAGGGCTGTTTTATATAATAACATTTTTAATGATATTTCAGCAGGTAATCTCCCTTAGATGGACCTGTTGTTATATCTAATCCTACTCTACAGTGAATAAGGAGATGATGTTTCTAAATTTACAAGTCATAACTTTGAAGCATCTGGCTAGACATTTTCTTTCCTTGCTTCCTTCATCATTCCCTCTCTCCTTTCCTTTACTCCCTCATTTTCTCCCTTTTTCCCCTTCCTCCATTCCTACTTCAGTTTCATTTTTCCCTCTTTTTCTCATTCCTTCCCTCCCTTTTTCCTTTTCTCCTTCCTATCCCCCTTTTCTTTCTCCTTCCCTCCTTCCCTATTCTATTTTCTCTATATATGTTAAAAATCTACAGGGACAGCTACATGGCTCAGTGGATTGAGTGCTAGGTCTAGAGATGGTGGGTCCTTGGTTCAAATCTGGCCTCAGAAACTTCCCAGCTGTGTGATCATGGGCAAGTCATTTAACCTACCATTGCCTAGTCCTTACTGCTCTTCTTCCTTGAAACTAATACAGAGTATTGAGTCCATGATGGAAGATAAGGGTTTTTTTTAAGTCTATAATTTTCTTTCCATTATAATTGTTCACTCAGCCTATGTATTAAACAGAGTATACTGGAAGATTAACAGCCTGATAAGATCAATGCAGTTCAGTATGATACTTCCATCTATTTGGGAACTGGATCTCTAGGTTCAAATCCAGGCAATCTAACAAGTGAGTGAGAAGAAATTTGAGCTGTAAGCTCACCACCCAGTAGTTGGACAGAGGTTTTGTGGATTCTGTTACTGCAAGGAATAGTCCCTGAGCAAGAGGTGTCTAATATTAGACTATTGTCCATCCATAGACAGAATGAAGCTGTGCCCTAGGTGGTTTGCCCTCTAGTTCTTGAATGGAATACATGCTTCCTTCCCCTTTCTAAAGCTAGGACCATTTTGATTTTATTTTTTCAAACAAAATCTAGAGATTTTTCTGCTATATACGTGCTTCTTCTCAGTATACTGCTCCTTACCCCAGATCTTTACTCCTTCCATATTCCAGCTAGGTAAAAAGAAGAATTTTAATTTCAATTGAGATTGGGCCCCATAAGAAATATTTTATAGACTCAGGCCTCATGTCCATCATTATAATACTATAATCAGTCACTGGACAAGCATTTTTGAAGAATGTCCTTTGTGGAAGTTCTTTTCTAGGTGCTATAAGAAACACAAGCAACATATTCAGATTGGTCCCTATCCTCAAGTTTTAGCCATAAGAAGAAGGTACATAAATGTGTGACATACAATGTAACTACTAGAAACCAGTTTCAGGGATAAATATTATGTTGGTCACCATAAGAACAATAAGAGTTTAGAGAAAGAAATGATAATAGGATAAAGTAATTGGAAAGTGCTTCATGGAAAACATGGAACTTGAATAACAGGAAGGATATGAATAGAAGGGACTGAGTAGATGCTGTTTAAATAAAATATTCCAAGACAGAGGTACAGATGTTCATTTATAGCAGTGATGACAAATCTTCTAGAGCCAGAGTACCAGACCCCACCCCATATCATCTCCCAGACCAAGTGCTGTGCCTGCCCCCAGAGACAGTGTGCCCTGCTTCCCCTTACCCTACATAGGTGAGGGAGAAAGTACTCCCATTGGGCTGTTAGGCAGAGGGATGGGTAATGTGAAAAAATGTCATCAGGCACAGTGGAGAGGGAAAAGGAAGCAGTTCCACTCAAGGTCCTCTGCCTTTCTAGTAACAAACTCTGAGGGGGGTGGGGGAAGGTGGCCACATACTCAAAGAGAGCACTCTGTGCGATCTTTGGCACCCATACCATAGGTTGACCATTACTGATTTATAGGATAGTAAGGAGACCAGCATGATTGGTACAGTAACCTAGGGAGTAAAGAGAAGAAAGTTTGAATTGGTAGGACCTTGAAAGATGAGTACAGTGTTTTGAAATTGATGCAATAGGCTAAGGGAACCACTGTGAGGACTTGAGCAGGGGAATAATATTAATCAATTGGTCAAAAAGCATTACTTAGTATTTACTATATGCCAGAAACCTTGCTGGGATGCAAATAGAAAAAAAAACCAAAACAAAACACCCAGACCATTCCTCTTCTGAATAAGCTTAAATTCTAATGATCACACATTTAAAGCTTGAAGACCACTTAGAGGTCATGTCCTCCAACCATCTCATTTTATAGATCAGGAAACTAAGGCTTATGGAAGTTAAATACCATGCATAAGGTCACACAATACCCATCAGAGGCAAGATGAAAGAGATAATTTCAGAAGATTAAACTGGCTGTAGTATAGCTTTCATAGAGTGCTTAATTATGTATTGTCTAGGAAGTTGATAATATAGGCATGCTTCTATCTGAAGCATTACTATTGAAGAAAGAACTGAGTTCATCTGTTCTTTTGAAATGTATGACCATGGGAAGGGAAACATATAACATAGATATCCAATACTACGGATTATGAGTTCTTCTGAGCTATAAAGTGAGTTTTCTAAAGTTAATTTCTGACCACATCCTCTACCTTTATAAATTCTAGTGGCCCTATATAACCTCTAGATTCAAACATAAATTCATTTCCTCTTTACAGCTCATTTCTAATTTAAATCTCCAGCCTTGCTTTACATTACCCAGTACAGTCTAAAAATAATAACTAACATTTATATAGCACTTACTATGTGTCAGACATTGTGCTAGGGCTTTACAATTATTATTTCATTTGATCCTAACAACAATATTGGGAGGTAGGTGTTATTATCATCTTCATCTTCACAGATGATAAAATTAAAGGAAGTAGAGATTAAATGGTTTCACTAGAGTCCCACAGCTAGTAAGTGCCTGAGGCAGGATTTCAACTCTGGTCTTCATGACTCCAGCACTATATCCACTGAATCATCAAATTGATCTTGCTGTTCCTCATGAAAGATACTCTATCTCCTTACTTCATCTGAACCTTTATATTGACTGCCTTCATGCTTGGAATTCATCCCCTCCTCACCTTTGCCTCTGGAAATCTCTGATTTCCACTCAGATTTAGCTCAAGTGCTTCCCTCAATATGTAATTTTTCTTGTTCCCCTCAGTTGCTACTGTCTCTTCCATTCAGATTGTTATTGTTGTTCCGTCATTTTAGCCATGTCCAAGTCATGACCCCAGCTGGGTTGTTTTTTTTTTTTTTGGCAAAAATACTAGAGTAGTTTACATTTCCTTCTCCAATTCCTTTTGCAGATGAGGAAACTGAGACAAACAGGGTTAAGTGACTTGCCCAGAGTCACATACCTAATAAGTGTCTGAGGCCAGATTTGAACTTAGGTCTTCCTGACTCCAAGCCTTGTGCTCTCTCCACTGTGCCATCTAGTTGCTCTCCCATCCTGATTATCTTATATTTATTTATCCCTATATATGTCCAGAGGAGAGGCAGCATGGCATAGTGAATAGGGCTTAAAACCAGAAAGACTTGGGTTTAAGACCTGCGTCTAAAACATACTGTCTCTTAACCTTTCACTGTTCTAAGCAGCTCTTCAAGTTTGTAAGTTGCAGAGAATATTCCAATCTACCTTGGCAGAGGAAGTATTCTATAACAGTGAAATCATAGGTCCTATTCATATCTTCCTCATTATCTATTAATCTATCTCTCTATCTATCTCTCTATCTATCTCTCTCTATCTATCTATCTATCTATCTATCTATCTATCTATCTATCTATCTATCTATCTATCTATCTATCTATCTATCTATCTATCTTTCTATCTATCTATCTATGTTTCCTCTGCCTCTCCTGTTAGAATGCAATCTTTTTGAGTTTAGGGGCTGTTTTACTTTTTTCTTTGTATCCCCAGCACCAGGAATATAGTAGGAACTTAATTAATATTTATTGATCTATTCTGAATGTCATCAAGATAAACCATGAGATTGTAGAGATTTCTTGTCTTCTATAGTTGTAGTTGAATCATATTCTTTGAGTAGCTAAATCAGAGCTCTGATCCAAGAAATGCTTATTTGGTCCAGTCAGTCAAGGAAGAAGAATGAAGATTTATCCAGCTCTAGATACTGAATTTTAAAAGAGCAGAACATTGTGGCAAGATCTTATGTTATCTAAGTGTTGAGATTCCAGTATATGTCTCAGTGTGAGAACTCATGAGGGGATCAGATTGCAAGGATTTGACCCACTGGAGCCAAAATGATGTAATTTCTGGGTTGGTCACTGACCTATCTTCTACAGGTCCCCAAGCAACTCATCTTGTTTCCTCTTTCCTAGGAGAATACATGACTGACCAATGGCCTGCCAGGCTGGTTTGAGCCATCAGTTCTCCCTTCAATACATTTTTTTTCTTGTTACTCTTGGGATCATTCTCTAATGAGACAGCAGAAAATAACTTGGGGTGAAGAGTCAGTATTATTATTTAGCATCTATCTTTCAGTACTTCAGGATTCCTCTAAGATGCCAAACTATCACTACGTCTTCAGAGATCCATGCCTATGAAATAAGACTCTCTCCTTTACTTTGTTTTTGTATCTCATTCTCTGCTACTACTGAGGAGAGAATGAAAGGACATTTACTATTTCCATTAATAAGGATTTGTTTTATGTGTACACATTGTCTCAGGTAGTACATAGGTATTCAGTGTTACTATCTGAGAGTCACTGGGAAGATAACTACTATCAACATCTCTCAATATTTGCCTGTCTGAAACTCCACCAAGAAAGATTAATTATTTTAGACAGAGGGAGTTTTTAATTTTACCTTTTCAGAATGCAAATGCCTCTGGGAGGGAAAAATGCAAGCAGTTGCTAAAACAGAATGGATTAGATTATCAGATTCTTTTCAAATGACATCTTTTTTGAGAGTACCTTTGATTGAGGGAAAGATAAAGCATGGGATGACTGAAGGGTGTGGGGGGGGCAGAGAGGGGAAACAGAGTGCAGAAAGGGAAGTGGGAAAGCCAACCTCATCTACAGATAACTTCAAGATATCCCTTCACTTCACTGAATTATTAGCTACCTAGTTTGGTCTTTCACTGATTAGATATCAATGGATACTTCCTATGAATAGTGTACGCACAGAGATAGCTTGAAAACTTCAAGCAAGAATGGTTAAAAATACCTTCAATTGTACTTAAAACTTTTTCAAAGCACTTCTTCATCTTTGCTCTCTCTTCCTCATCTCTACCTCTCAGCTCCCTTTAAATTCCAACTAAAATCCCACTTTCTATAGGAACCCTTTCCCAGTTCCTCTCAATTTGGACTGCCTTCCCTCTGTTGATTATTTTTATTTATCCTATACACAGCTTGTTTGTACACAGTTGTTTGCATACTGCCTCCCCCATTTTGACTGTAGCCTTGAGAGCAGGGACTGTCTTTTGCTTCTCTGTATATCACCAGCATATTTCTGGAACTGAGAAGGTACTTAAATGCTTATTGACTACTGGTTGACTGAAGTCCAATTTAGTCCCTATATGTGTATGTATTTGGAAAGGGGAGGTTGGTTTGCAGCCACATTATTGTTTTTAACAATTGAGTAAACTGAGGCCCTTTGGGATTGATTGACTTTCTGAGTGTCACAGAGCAATTTAATAGCAGAGCTGGAACAAGAAACCCTGCTGTACTGATTCCTAGTCTTTTTTTTTATTAGACCACCCTGAATCCTGAGCTGGGTCAGAATAATTTTCAACAAATCTTCAAGAATCTCAGCTTCCCCTAAGAAAGAGAAAATGGGTAGCTTCAGCCCGTGGCCTTCCCTGCTAAGCACTTTCCATTCACCTCAGCTCTCTCCCATGTCTATTATAGGATATGTCTGGCCTTGTGAGTCATGCAGCTTATTATCTTTCAAAGCAAGCCAGTGAGATTAGAGAGAGCCTCTCATGAAAAGCAAGTGAAGAAAATGAAGGCATTAAATGAAACTCCAGCCTGGGTGAATGGGATTCCTACTTTTGTCTCTCTAACTAGAGAAAAGCATTGCCCAGCAATAAGCATCCCAGAAGGCTGTGGGTAACCAGCTCCTTCCTCTTCCCCCTGTGCCCCTAGATTCATTGAGCCCGCCTTGGTGTTGTCCTTTAGCAGTAGGCTTTCGTTACTGGCTGGTCACTGGAGAAAAGAAAACCAAGGCTAAAACTAAGTGAGTGATGAATCAAAATTACTGCAGTCGAGTCTCTGAGGATCAGCTAATGGCTTCAGCATTGGTTTTGTTTTTTGTTTTTCTCATGGTTTTAGTGTCTGAGAAAGAGCCATCTGGTGTGTGAGAAGTACAAGCCTGCCCTGGCTGTTACTGCAGTTTCTCTAAGACATGTCTATGTGCTCTCTACCCTCATATAGCCTGCACTCAGTCTGATGCATCTGTCAAGACCCTTAGTAACCACAGGCACCAAGGAAATACAGAAAAAAAACAATAGCCGTATACCCAGTTGAGATGGGTATGAAATGTTTTTCTCTGAAACTAGATTTTTCAAGTAATGCGATTTGATGGATGGGTGAAATGTTTAGTGTACCGGTTTTATAGGGGAGCTAGGGGTCAGTGGAGAGAGTGAAGGAATTGGTGGGCTGAGAATTTGGACTGGAGAAGAATTTCACGAGTTTCATTGGTCTGTAACTTCAGTTTTGGAAAATAGTTTGTGTTTAAAGGCTGTATATTTCCTTTGAACTCACAGACCTAAGTATTATAAGAAAATATCTTGGTAAGAAGATGCAGTGTGGTAAGGTCTTGGAGATATCAGATATGCTGCCCATCATATTCCCAAGTGTGGCTTGAATCTTAATTCAAATGTTATTAGGGTCAGGTAGGTAGCAGTGAATAGAGTTCCAGCCCTGGAGATGGGAGGTCCTGGGTTCATAGCTGTCCTCAGATGCTTCCTAGCTGTATGACCTGTGACAAGTCACTTAACTCTGATTGCTTGGCCATTACCACTTTTCTGTCTTAGAAATGATAGTAAGACAGAAGGTAAAGAGTTTTTAAAAAGTGTTACTTTTTATAGGAAATATTTAACAAAATAAATTAAAATACAATAAAACATAGATAACATCAATACATGACATTCTAAGGTAATATGCAGCCCTCAAGAACCTATTTTGTGGTACAATAGGCCCTCTTTCTGTTTGAGTTGGATATCACTAATGCAGTAGATAAGGGAAGTCAGGAAGACAGGACCTGAAATCTTGCTTCTAATACCTACTAGCTATGTGACCATTGGCAAAAATTCATTTAATCTTAATGGATGGAGTTTAAACTAATCTGTTAGCATCTGGTGATTGGATTGGATGGAATCTGTGAATATCTGATCAAAACCTCTTGAAGGTTGGGGGTCAATCGAAGGGCAAAAAAGAGGTGCATAATAGGCAAGTATATATTATAATATATTATTATAAGAGCCTTGCTCCCAAAAAGCAGCAGCAGATCTTTCTGATGAAAGTTTTATGAGAGGAAAAGAAAGTAAGCCAGTCAGGTGCCAAGAAACCTCAGATCCCCCAGTTTCATCCAGGAAATGTCAAGAAATCTAGAGGAATGACTTCAGAGCATGGGAGGGACCTCCTTATAGAGAATTTATGGGAGTATATAGACAAGAAATCTGCTGGAAAAAAGACTATGGATGAATTATAATCTGTACCAATGGAGAGAAAACTTAGAATGATGAGATTATAGATCCACTGATGTATACAAGTCCTCAAGACCATAGATAAGATAGATAGGCTCCCAGCTGACTGGGAGCCCAACCCTCTTTCTTTTATAGACAGGGAAACTGATATGGATAACACAGGGTTAAATGGCTAGCCAAAGAACACAATGGAAGCAAGCTACAGAACCAAGATTTAAACCCCAGCTCTAAGGTTCCATATACAGCAACAGTCTTTCATTGGCAATACCTTCATTGGCAAATTTGTCATCTTATTGCCAAGCTTGCATTACAAAGAATATACACAGAATAGAAAGGACCTTTTATAATCTAGTGCAACCCCCTTTTTTATGTGAGAAAGTGAGGACCACAGAAGTGAAGCGACCTGTCATAGATCACATAGTTATTGCAGTCATTCATAGATCATAAAATATTAGTCAAAAGCAGCATGACAATAAACTCTTTCCCCTTTTACTAACTGCTTCTCTGCCTCCTCAAAAACACCTGAAGCAACTCATGATAAGTGGTTTCTTTTCAGCAGACACAACCCCAGGCCAAATTCCTATTATGAATCTAAGGATGGATCATTTTTTAAGCCTAAGGGATGTCCTCTGGTTTGAAAACAAAACACAAGCAGCTAATAGACCAACCGATTGAGGGAAGGATGAGCATGATAGGGAAAACTGACCTTGGTGAGATTCATCTTAAAATAAGGAATTATTTGTGTCCTAGAATGAATGAGAAGGAAAGAAGAAAAGAGAGGAGTGAGAAGACCACACTGAACTTTCCTTGGACCATTTTCCACTTGGGTGGCATGTCACAGTTTTCATCTATGTCTCCAAAATCTTACCCAAAATATCTTCATTTAAAATCTAGGGATGTGGAGGAAGAGAAGCATGTGTTAATTAAAGAAGGATGGGAGATGGGAAGACAATCTCATCAAAGGTTACAGGCTCCTTAAAGTAATACTAAGGTGGTTTTGGACAGAAGAAAGAGCATGAAAATTACTGAGGAGAAAATTTCCAACATGGAATTACAAGGAAAAAAATGATGATTGGTCAGTTATGTATGTTGGAAAGATACTCATTTCCAGTAACCTAATGAGAAAGATACTTTACAGATGAAGAAACAGAGGATCATAGAGATAAAATGATTTGCTCCCAGTTAAACAGATAGATAATGCTTGAGTGGAGAAGTGAACCTATATCTTCTTGACTCTAAACCCAGCACTTTATGTACTTTGAGGTAACCTGGTGTCATGGATAGAGGCTTAGCCCTGGAATCAGTAGAACCTCAGTATGCATCCTACACTTAGTTTAAATCATTTTCAAGGCCATAAATCACTTTGCCTCTTAGTTTCTTCATTTATATAATGGGGTTGGTGATATTTTCATAGGGTTGTTACAAAGAAAAAGCTTTGCCAAACTAAAAGTACCATGGAAATATTAGTTATTATTCTCTAGACCTCTAAAAGGAAGGGATAAAACTAGCTGTTCTCTAATCTTAATCTCTATCTCGACATCCTATGATCCTATTTTTTGGCATTCCACTGGATCACATAATTCATCCTTAGAATAGTCATTGTGTTAGTGATAAATCTCTCAAGAAGGTAATGTGAACTGGTAAAGATGAGAAGTATTTTTTCTCCCCACTCCCCCATCCAGGACACATAAACACCCTCTCCATCAGAGGAATGAAAGGAATCCATTCCCACCATCCTTACAATAAGAAATCGGTAAGCCTCACTTGCCTAAGAGAAGGCATCCATTGGGGAAGTTCCCTCTAAAGGCATGATTAATTGATACCAAACTTGTGAGTGACGTTTTCATTGTACCTTTTCCTTTTAAGCAGTCATACAGTGTTGTAAGTCTGGCTTAGACGCCACAGACTTCAAACCAGATGAATGATATTCCAGACAATTCCTCCGAGGCTGCCTCTGCTTGATTCAGGCAGTTGCAAGTGCTTTTAGTCACCCGTGTCTATCATGTCAACCCACCCTCTTGCCATAACCATTCCCGCCCCTCCCACTCCCACTTTTCTGCTTGCAAAGTTGGATTGCGTTCTTGTTCTCCCTTTAAAACTGCATTACCCGATTTCACCCCCGGGTGGTTGTATCATTCATTTTTCCTCTTTCTTTCCCAACAGTGTCACACAGTTTTTTCCTTCCCTGGGTTTTCTTGTGGAACTATTTCTAGCTTTACAAAATCTCCTTCCTTCTCTAATGCAGCTGTTTCATGCACCCCACACCTTCTAATTTGTTAGCTGGATGCTAGATTATCAAGCCAAGGAACATTTTTGTTTGGAAGCTTTTGAAAAATCCTCTGACTCTGCATGGATTTCCATGTGTCCCTCCCAGTCCTACTGAGAACTGGAACTGTCTTATCATCATTATGGGACTGATATGTGGGACAAAAATAAAGATATTCCTCTCTCCCCTTCTCGTCAGCCTATTAGATGTCCTGCCATACCATCACTACCACCATCACGAATCATCATCATCATCAGTGACAACAAATGTTCATTGAGCACAGATGATGGGCACACAACAGGGATAGCATTATTTACCTCTCTTTCAATCTATTAAGCCATACTCTGCCCTTTTTGTCTTAGTTTTCATTACTCTACTTCGTGAATTCTCCATTTCAGGTACCTTGTCACCACCACACAATGGCCTGTCCTGCTTCCTCTGTTCCTCAGTACCAGAAATTTAGAGGTTGGCAGCACTATCTCTACTGGGTTGTCTGCTCTGGTGCTGGCTGTCTATCTTATCTGTTTCTGAAGGACTGTTGTGGTGCTGGCAGTTGACTTATCATGGCCTCAGTGATCTTCTCCAACCTGGAGCTGGGATGTCCAAAGCACTGGGAAGAGAGAATAGAGACAGGAGTCTGAGATTGGGTTTTGCTGCAGAACCCTGTGTGGGGGGATGGCTGAAGCAGCCTCATTGTACCCAATGGCACAGAGCTGTTCAGTGACCTCACTGGTTGTCTGTTCATAGTCTTGTTTTGTTTTATCTTTGTTTTTTCCTTCTTTTGGATTCTAGGTGTTCTAAACAAAGGAGATAACTGAAGTTGCTTATCTTTAAAAGTCTGAATTGTCAAAATCAAATTGATACTTCTACAACCTTCCTTTCAAACATTATATAAATGTGAATTGTTGTGTCAGAACTATTCTGCTCAGAAGCCTGATATTCAAGATCTTTCTCAATATATGCTTCCCACAAGCTGCACTGTTTGGGTTTTGTCTACTTTCAGCATTCCCCCATATAAGGAACTCCTACTCCACATTCTGCTTTTCGCCTTCCTTTTATATATTGTCTTCCATATTAGATTGTCAACTCTTTGAGGGCAAAGATTATCTTTCTCGTCTATTCCTAGTATTTAACACAGTGCCAGGCACATAGAAGACACAACAAATTTTGTTGTATTATATTTTGTAATGATATAATAGGGAAGCTAGGTGGCACAGTGGACTGAGTGCCAAACCTGGAGTCAGACTCATCTTCCTGAGTTCAAATCTGGCCTCAGACACTGTGTGACCCTGGGCAAGTCACTTAACCCTTTTTGCCTCAGTTTCCTGATCTGTAAGATAAGCTGGAAAAGGAAATGGCAAACCACTTCAGTATATTTGCTAAGAAAACCCCAAATGAACTCACAAAGAGCTGGACATGACTGAAAAGATTTAACAGTATTGTAATGTGATTTCCAAATATTCTCTAACTTCATTTCCCACAACTTCCTAATCCTGAACCTAATACATTGTTCTTCGCCTCCAAAACAAGCCCATCATACTGGCTTCTTTCTCTGGACCACTTCTCCAAAGTGAAATGATTTCTCTGCTACTTGTTTCCCTTTCTAACTATTACCTATTCTTCACCTCTGGGGTCTCTAGGGCTCTCCTCCTCCACAAAGGACACTTCCCTTCTCACCTTTTTTTGGCTTCTTCAGCCCATATTAAATAGCACCTCTCACAAAATACTACAGCATTGACTGCTGAGATTGCTCACTGGGGCATGTAACTGTGCTGATTTTTAAGTTAATTGTAATTAGTTTTCTACTTGTGCTTACTTTTAGTCACTTTTCACTTTGTGATTCTGGAAGATTTAGGAGGTATGAGGTCATGTTCCATGAGATGTCAGGCCAAGAAGAGTGGGCCAAGCAGGTGATGTCCATGTTCCCATAAGATACCATGATCCATCTATATTTCTAGTTCTTATCACTTGCAAACTAAGCCTCCTCTCTTTGGGTCATAAATAATAGAGTATCTCAGTAGCCATCAGTCTGCTGAGATAGATTGCTTGTTTTATTTTATAAAACCCTTACTTTTTGTCGTAGTAGCAACTCTAAAACAGAAGGACAAAGGCTAGGCAATTGGGGTTAAGTGACTTGCCCATGGTCACACAGCTGGGATGTATCTGAGATCAGATTTGAACTCAAGACCTCCCAACTCCGGGCCTCATGATCTATCTATGGAGCCACCCACTGCCAGTTGCTTGTTTTAAATGGGATTATGTATGTATGAAGATTAACCATCAATCTATCTATATGCATATATTTACATATATAACATATATTTCATTATACATATATACATATTTTACAAACATACAAAATTATATAAATACACACAAAAACACAAAATATACAAATACCAATACAAAATATACAATACAAAAATACAAATATTCAAAATTAAATATACATATATACATAATACAATAAGTATTTTACATAGATACATACATATTACATATATAACAGTAACAGTTAACATCTATCTAGTGCTTACTATGTTCCAGGCTAAAGTCCTATGCTCATTTGATCCTTACAACAACCCTGCAAGGTAGGTGCTATTATTATCCCTATTTTACAAATGAGGAAATCGAGGCAAACAGAGGCTAGCTGATTTGCCCAGGGTTATAAGCTAGTGTCTGGTCCAGAGGTGAACTTAATCTCCCTTACTTTAGGTTGCACAGACTTTCCACTGTGCCACCTACTTCTAGAGACACACATACATGCACATTTATACATAGAGACAGATAAGTCCATATCATGTATATATATATATATACATATATATATATTCATCCATCTAATGCTATATCTATTTATCCATCTCTCTAGCTATGAATTTCAGAGTTCAGTCTTGTAAATTAAGCCTATAACAGATTTTATACAAGAGGGCTTTCCCATACTTTGTATCATCCAGATTGAAGTAATATATTTTGACATAGAACTTGTAATTCAATTAAAATATGTATTAAGCATTTTCTGTGTGAGACACTTGGGATCTAAAGGTAAAAAGGAAGTAGCTTTTGTCCTCAAGAATATTCTACTTACATTGTATTCTACTAATATTCTGCTTATTTGGGGGAGGGGGAAGAGTATAAACTGAGATAAGCATGATATAGGCTATGAATGAATGAATGAAAAAGACATTTATTAAGCACTTGGAAAGTGCTAAGCACTGGGCTAAGCTCTGAGGATATAAATGTAAAAGTCAGTGCCTGAACTCAAAAAAGCTTGCATTCTGATAGAGGAAGGCAAACATATGTAAAGGAATGATGGGCAGAAAGCATATTTGAGCCTGGGAAGTCACAGATATTGAGAGAGACACAATAGGTTGATGATTCAATGTGCCCTTTGTAGAGAACCAATGGAAGGGTTGATTTGTTTAGTTCTCAAAGTAGGAATGGGGAAGGGCAGATCACTGGAGTGAAGAGCCATGATGGGCTTTGGTCTTGGCTGTCTATAGTTGGATTTCACCAGTAAGAATATCATGGACCCAGATCATGAGTTTGGTCAGAGGGTATAGCCACAAACTTTGCTACCATTGCAGCAATAGCAGCAGTGGTTACAGCTTGGTTTCAGGACAGAGATAGCCAGTGAGGAAGCTTGCTCAGGTCTGGGGAGAGCTAGATATAGTGAGCTCACTAATCTCACCAATTAGGACAGCATGGTATGAAGAGATAAGGGCAAAGCAGAGATGAAGCGAAGAAATACAGCAATATTTGAGGACAGAGAGAGCAATAATAGCTAGGATCAGGGGGAGGGGAGGGATATTAGAGTGGAGAGAAGGCTAGACTTGGACTGAGAGGAGACCTAAATTTGAATCCCTATTCAACACTTATGAGCCATGGGACCATTGGCAAATCCCTTAATTTATCTGAACCTCAGTTTCCTTTTCTGGAAAATTAGGACGATAACACTAGCTCCTATTTATATATTTCACAAAGTGCTTTCCTCACAATAACCCTGTACAGTAGGCATTACTCATACTGAAGGGTGAGCTGGTTTGCTTATAAAACACATAGCTAAAAAGTATGAGACCTTATTTGAATTCAAATCTTCAGCCTCCAAGTCTGATATCCTTTTCATTACACCATATTGCCTCTTTGTAGTCATTACCTTGGAAATTGACACACACTACAAATAAGGTCTTTATTAATTGTTTTATAGGTTGTCTAGACTTAAAAAATGTTTAAAATGCAGATTAAACTTAAAAGTATATTTTGGGAATACCACCCCCCCCAATCCCCAAGAGCCAGTTGTTAAACATTTACTAGGACATGCTTGCTTGCATCTCTAATATTCTATTGATTTCAACTTTTCAGGACCAGAGGGATGAGTCTATGGAGGATGCTTGGGTTCCTATCTGTGGAAATCCCACTGAGCATTGTAATCATCAAAAGCCTAGAAGAATTCAAATGGACTCATCTAAAGTATTTCAGTAGCTGCCCTTATCTGCAGCTAAATTGCTAATCTTGCTTAAACCAATCGAATTCTGAGCCAGCTAATCTTCAGTCTTTTGTGTAGCCAGATCACAATTTCTCTTATTTCTGGCCCAGCATGTATCCTAGCATACATGTGGATCATTCACAATTTTGCACCTTGAAAATATCATATTTGGAAGGGACTCTCCATGGAGGGGTAAATGTCATTGGACTGTCCTGGAGAGCCAAGACCATTCCAAATATTATAGGAAGAAACTGAATCCTAAAATTTCAGTCCTAATTAAGGGGTTAATTTTTTTTGCCAAAAGCAAAGCTAGTAATTGCGATGAGTCAATGGATGGTTTCTGTTAAAAAAAAAAAAAAGCTAAGGTAATAAATGCCACTTTACATACTTACATGGATGCATGGTGTACCTGTGGGGGAGTAGAATGGGAAGGAGGATGTTATTGTTCAGTTGTTTTTCAGTCATGTCTGACTTTCTGACCCATTTGGAGTTTTCTTGGCAAAGATAATGGAGTGGTTTCCCATTTCCTCCTCCATCTCATTTTACAGATAAGGAAACTGAGGCAAACAGAGTGAAATGATTTGCCCAGAGTCAGACAGCTAGTAAGAATCTGAAGCTGGATTTGAACCCAGGAAGATGAGTCTTTCTGACTCCAAGCCCAGCACACTCTATCCAAGGCACCACCTAGATGCCCTGTAGTTGAAGAAGCTGTGAACTTGTAGTCTTGGATTTGGGTTCAAAGTTAAGTTTTATTACTGTGTGACCTTAGAGAAGTCATTTAACTCTTTCATCCTTAGTTTCCTTATTTGTAAAATGAAGAGGTTGGAGTAGATGACTTCTCAGATCCCTTCTAGCTCTAAAATTATACCACTCTGTATAGAGGAATACTGGGAGTACAAATGAGACCCTGGGATGTTTGAATGAAGATTTTGTCCATAAAGACCTAAATGGACTAATGCATAGTTGCATAATTAGAACCAGAGGAAAATATATTTTCACATAAGGACCTCCATGGAGTAGACTAAAGAAACAAACAATAATACAAAGGTGAATTTGTGTTACACAATTATAATGAATGTTGGTCCAGGAGAAGAGATGAGAAAATGTTCCTTCCATCTTTCATTAGAGATGTAGGGGACTATGAATGGAATATTACATGAATGCTTTTTATGGATGTATTGATAGATTTTACTTAATTGTTTTTGCCCTTAGTTTCAAGAGAAGGCTCCCAGGAGTAGGGAGGTAGTATAAAAGGGATGAAGAGGGTTATACCTGAAAATGACCATGACACAGAACACAAAAGGCACTGGTAAAACTTCCCCACCCTCCCACCCCCCCACCCCCGTGATTTATAGTAAAAAGATCTGAGTTCAAAATTTGCCTCTACTATTATTTATGCATCTGTGGACAAATCATTTAATCTCTCTCTTGATTTTATATTTTTAATCTTTAAAATGAGGGAACTGGACAAAGTGACCCCTGAAGTTCCTCTCAATTCTAATGTGTAGAGGAAGATCTGGGAATATTAATGAGAGCCTGAACTCCTTGCGAGTTAGGTCACAGAGTTAGTGCTGGATTTATAGCTATGGGTTCAAACCATGCCTCCTTTACTTGCTACCTGTCATAGGGGAAACACTTTATCTTTCTTGGCCTTAGTTTTCTCACTCATATAATCCCTGGGGGCATGTTATATATAATCTCTGAAGCTCCATTTGATTCTCAGTCAAATGATCCTATAATCTGTCTAAGCCATTATATTTTAAAAGCAAGCTCAAAGCCCAGTAGTTATAAGGAATACAAAAATGTTGATAGCAGCTTTTTTGTGATGACAAAGAATTGGAAACTGAGGAGATGATCATCGGTTGTGGAATGGCTGAACAAGCTGTGATATATGATTGTATCAGAATACTATTGTGCCATAAGAAATGATGAGCAGGATGATTTCAGAAGAACCTGGAAAAGTTTATATGAACTGATGCAAAATGAAGTGAGTAGAACCAGGAAAACATTGTATACAGTAACAGCAATAATGTACTATAACCACCAATGCATTGATCCAAGGCAACTCCAAAGACTCAAGATGAAAAATGCTCTCCCTCACCACATAAGAAACTGATGGAGTATGAATGCAGATTGAAGTATACTCTTTTTCACTTTTTTTCCTTTGTGAGTTTCTCCTTGAATGTACAATTTGTGGCTTTTTTAAAACATGATGAATATGGAAATATGTATTGCATGATAGTATATGTATAATCTATATCGGATTGCTTGCCATCTAGTAGAAGGGAAAGAATTTGGATTGCAGAATGTCAGAAAACAAGTGTAAAAAAAGGTCTCTATATGTAATTGAAAAAAAAACACAATAAATTTCTTTCCAAACCACAAAAAATATATATAGAATAAAACTCCAAAAAAATAATTATAAGGGAGAAGGACCGGATCTGTGATTCCCTTAGCATAGGGAACTCCTAGGTAAGGAAACTTCCCCTGCCAGTGCACATCAGCACCTTTTCTGTAACATATATGATTGTTGAGAGCATTGAGAGATTATATCCCTTGCCCAAGTCATATGAATTGGTATATGTCAGAGGCAACATTTGAATCTGAGTTATCCTGGTTTTGAGGCCAGAATTCTATCACCTCTACTACCCAGTCACCCAGTTATGAAGATGCTAATCATACAGTGGTTACCTAACATTCAGGTGAGGATGACCTTTTTTCCTCCTTACTACTAAGTCCTTTTGCTTGTGACTATGTTACATATGACAGCTAGAAGTGAAGTTAATTCAATATCTTAGGGAGACTCCTAGTGCTGTTTTTTTGGTAGTAATAAAGGATTTTTAAAAATTCTTGTGATGCTTTACACATTTCTGGAGTCAAAAACTCTTGGCTAGTTATAGTCCAGCTTGCTTCACTTTCCTAAAAATACCCAAGAGTAACACATTTGGAGAAGGTGTGATCCAGCCACCCACTGCCATATGGCTCTAACTCTTATTTCTGTCTCCACTCAAAGTTGCTACATAGACTCAGATCTTGGCTTCTCTATGAAATTAGGATCATTCTAATTCTCTCTCTGTCCCCCCTTCTCTTCCTCTCTCTCCTTATTTCTCCTTTCCTCCCTCTCTTTCTCTCTCTCTCTCCTTTCTTTCCTCTCTCTTCTTCTCTCTTTCCCTCTCTTTCTCTCGGTCTTCCCCTTCTCCCTCTCCCTTCCTCTTTCCCTTCTTTCCTCTTCCCTCTCCCTCACTCTTTCTCACCTCTTCTCTCTACCTCCATATCTCTCTCCCTCTTCCACCTCTTTCTTTTTCTCCACTTCTCTTATTCTCCCTCCCTCTCTTCTCCTCTCTTTCCCTCTCTCTCTGTCTTTCGTTTCACCCTCTGTCTTCCCTCTTCCTCTTCTCTTCTTCTCTGTGCCTGTCTCACCCTCTTTCTTTACCTTCTTCCCCTCTTCTAGTGAAAAAAAAATAACTAGTTTTGAAGTCAGAGGACATAAGTTCAAATCCAACTTCTGATACTTGTTATCTGTGTGAATTTGGTAACTTACTTGACCTCCATGGGACCCAGTTTCCTCAACTGTAAAATGAATGAGTTGGAGTTCAGTAAATGGCCTCTGGATCCCTTACAATTAATACAACAAGAAAACATACAGCATGTCTCCTATGTGCAGAGAATTGGACTTAGCTTAGAGAGATTTAAGATTTAGATTACATGTGGCCCCCTCTCTTCTTAGAATTAACTATAAGGAGAATAAGACAGAATGAAAGAATGAAATAAATAGGAAAGCATTTATTAATGACTTACCATGTCCAAAGCATTGTGGTAAGTGCTAGGGATACAAAGAAAAAAAAACAACAACAAGACAGCTGCTGCTTTGAAAGAAATCACTTATTGGGGAGAAATAATCCAGTTAGAAGGTTTCAGCTGTTAAGTCAAATGGTAAGCCCAGTTGTGGTCTTTAGGTCATAGCAGCAAGGCAGATAGTAATGCATCTCTTTTTGTGTCATTTTCATTAATAAAACTATAATTCTTTCTCATATGGAGTCAATTGATAATGCCAAAGACTTGAGCAGTGAGAAGTTATTTTTCTTGATCTTTAGCTGCTGTGGCTTCTGGGGCACTGGGGACTTCAGTCCCTTCAAAGAAGCAACTGGCATTTCCCATGTCTGGAAGGGCTACTACCTTGGATGATGGACATGGAATCAGACTAGAATCAGGACTAGTTGTCTGTCAGGGTTCTTGGACTTACCTGCTCATGAATTGCAATTGGTAGGCTGTTGTGTTTGTCCCTGTGGAGTCACATCCTGTGGGAAAGCTCCCATAGATGATGGATCCAATGGCTTTGTAGCTACATTCTCCCAGAATCTGACCTCTCTAAAATACTAAAGGAGAAGTATGAGAGCAGTAATAACATTAATAATAATAGCAGGGCTTTACATTAACCTGACCTACAGAAACACAGTTAGGTATAATAGGTATTATTACTTAAGTGCATTAGAGAGTTGCCAAAACCAATTATCTGGGAGAAGTCTGAGGGGAAAGGTATTGAAGACAATAACACATTTATATCAAGGTTTACAAGATGCTTTCTTTACAACAATCCTGTTAGGGAGATAATGCAATTATTCTTACCATCCTGATTTCATAGATGAGGGAACTACAGTTCAGTGAGACTATGACTTTCCCAAGGTCACCTAGGTAAGGTAAATCTCTGTATTAGCTGAGGGAGGAGAAGAGACTGGTTAATCATCATCTAAAGTGAAAAACAAGTGAAGAAGAATGAGCTAATTACAATGTGGTGGTAGCTATCTTATTTTTATCCTTTCTAGAAATGACAAGAAAGCTAGACTTAGTTTCCTTCTTGGATGTTAATCTCATCCAAATCATCCATCTTTTTATCTTTTAGATTCTGGAATGAGTTTTAGGAAGGGAGGGATATTTGTGGTTTTTCATCATAGGTCTCTAGGTTTGGATCTAGTTTAATCCTCTTGTCTTGTAGATGAGGATACTAAGACCCTAAAAAGTTAAATTTCCCAGAGTCAGAAGCAGAATTGGAAAACCTACCATTGTTGATAAATTGAATACAATGACCTCTCTTGAGGGAAAGAAAGGATGTGCCCACTTCCCAAACATCCCCTACAGAAAAACTCATCCAAATATGTACAAAATGTGAGGGGGTGGGAAAGGTAGTAGGTAAACTCTGGATCTCCCCCCCTGGCCAAGGGGAAGAATTGGGGAGGTTGGGGATTGCAGTAATTTCTCTGCCCTGAAAGGCAGGTCTTTTCCTCTCTCAAACTTGTCAGTTAGCCCCTGCTTGGGAGACCAGGGAAGCAGTTAGACTCCAAATCTGTATCTTAACTATATCTATTCATTGAACTGTCCATAGTGCTTCATAGATGAGACAAGCTAACTTATCTTGGCCTAGAAGATACACAATGAGCAAAAAGGAAAAGAAACATATTCAGGTTCAGTTCTACTTGAATGCAAACTTAATATATGAGGGATTCTGTGTTAAGGGTAAACCATTATCACCTCTCACCCTTTGTTCTCTCTCTATCTCTTCTCTAGATTTTGTTGATGTTCAGTTGTTTTTTCAATCATGTCTGGCTCTCTGTGATCCCATTTGGGGTTTTCTTGGCAAAGATACTGGAGTGATTTGCCATTTCCTTCTCCAGCTCATTTTACAGATGAGGAAACTGAGGAAACCAGGCTTTGGTGGGTGACTTGCCCAAGGTCTCACAGTTAGTAAGTGTCAAAGCTGGATCTGAATTCAGGAAAATGAGTCTTCCTAACTTTGGGTCCAGTGGTCCATCCATTGCTCCACCCAGCTTCCCCCTCTCTGGATCATATAGGCCTATTAATTCCAGCAGACCCTGAGCTCAGGTAATTGCCTGTAGTGCAAGCTTCATTCTAAAATATTTGTACTAGGTAGTCCTGCAGAAATTAATGTAGTGAGACCTTTGCCTATCTTGATAATATATCAGAAAGACAAGTAGCCTTCCTCATTGCATTTATAAGGAAGCCATGTTGTCCTGGGAACACAGACCAGATAGCCCCTTCCAAAATTTGGAGTCCCAAACTCCAGAAAGAGCTTAAGAACTCACATACCAGGAATACTGGACAAGGCACCAGAAACGTCTAATAAAGGTCCCAGATAGGGGAGTGCTGTAAACTGAAGGCAATTCAGCACTCCTGCACAAGCCCTGAAAGAAATCATCAATCCGAGGAACCAGGGACCTTGGTGACAATAACCAGGAATAAAGAAACTTGCTGCAGGTTATTTATAGTAGCATGGCAGCCTAGGACTCGGCCCCATCTTTGATAAGCTGAGTTGTCCTCAGTGTCCTTTGGACAGCTGGTAGCTCCAGCCACTAGGCATCATTCTGTCCATGTCTAGGAATACCCAGGAAATGAAGAAATAAAAGCCACATGCAGCATTCTTCCATTCTGGTTTTCATCCCCAGAAACATAGGCATGAGAGGAAAAAAAATGGATGTACATCCCTAGCTACAGGCAACAGTTTAAAAAGGCAGCATCAGGAAGGGGCCAGCTGCCAAAGGGAGCAGGTCCTACTATACAGCTCTCTCACGTATTTGGTATTTTTCCACCACAAATAGAAAGGAAGACCTTGCTCACTTTGGAGCCACACAGACAGGCGCATCAAGGCCACATCAGCCTGTGGGGATCCAAAGCAAACAAGGAGGGGTGGGGTTGGGACTTTCAAGTTTCCACAAGCGGTGACCTCCCAGGAGAGGTTTCAAGATGGTTAATATTCACCAGGTACCCAGGAAATCAATTTCTATAGGAGAGAAGGAAGTCCAGGGGCGCCGGGTCACCAAACATGACACGTCCCCTGGAGGTCCAGGAGGGAATTCTACTGTACAAATGGCAGAAATGCTTACACATCCAGCCTGGATCATGGTGGCAGGCCCCAAGAGGAGACCAGTGGAAACTCTGCTGAAGGACAGAGAATTTTCTCCTGGAGGCACAATATCACTGAAGAAAACCTTCCCTCAGTCCAGGAGTTCTTTTTCCTGTCACCCTTTGACTGAGGAGCTCAGAATGATATATGAATGTTGTCTGCTCACAATGGCAGGATGGGGTAGGAGAAAGAGAAATGGGTCTGGGGGACTCTGGATATGAAACACTGTATACACTGTTAGGCTATATTGATATATTGTTTAGTTTTGTTGACCTGCCTTTTTTTTTTTTTACTTTTCATTTTTTCCTCTTTGTTGCAAGGGATGGTTTGCTGGCTAGGGGAAGGTAATGTGTTTTAATCATTTTCTTGTCACGTCTGACTCTTTTGGGATTTTCTTGGCAAGATATGAAAGTAGTTTGCTTTTCCTTCTCCAGCTCACTTTACAGATAAGGAGACTGAGGCAAATAGGGTTAAGGGACTGCCCTTCACACAGATAGGAAGTATCTGAGGCTGGATTTGAACTCTAGTATTCCTGATTCCAAGGCCATTGCTCTATCATTGCACCCAGATAGCAGAAGGAAGAGGAATTTATTTAGAAATGAAGCAACATGGTCAAATAGAAAGAGCACTGGTTTTAGAATCAGAGGACCTGGACTGAATTCTCCCACTTTTTGTTTATTACCTTAGCAATATTAGGCAAGTCAATTAGCCTCCTTGGGCCTCAGTTTCCCCATCTGCAAAATGAACCACTTGGAAGAAATGACTTCTGGGGTCTTGCTTTAATTGATGTAAAATATTTTTATCAATATTTTTAATTTTCAAAACACAGTATTTGGAGTAATCATAAGATGGGTTCAGATCTTGGCTCTACTATTTACAACCTGTGTGACTAAGAAAATGATTTCAAATTTTTCATCTGCAAAATGAGGGGCTTGTATTCCCAGCACCCAGCAAAGCACTCAATACACGCTGGATGTTTAATAATTGCCTGCTTGCTTAGTTGACTGGATGATAGATGATGTGTAGGGTTCCTTTCAGTATTAAATCTGTGATCCCTAGAGAATAAAGGACAAGATGGAAACTTAGACCTTCCTGAACTCCCCACTGAAGCATTATATTCCCAAGTCCACTCAACTTCTGATAAAGTGTCTCACTTTTCCAAGAAGTATGGACACTTAATTTGGAATACCCAATGAAACCATTCCCTCTAAATGCCCTATGACAAGCCTCCATATAAACTCCAGGTACAGATAAGTATATTTGGGTGCAATTAAGTACCTTCTGCCCCCTTGAGAGTTGCTTAAAGAATTAGTGGGTTAATAACTTGCTAAAAGTTAAAAAAATTAAAGTATCAGAGGTGGGACTGAACTTGTCTTCCCCGATACTTCCACTCTCTAAAATAGTTACAAGGTGACTTGAATAAGAAGAAGGTAATTGCACTGGGAGAAATCATGAAAGGATTTCATGTAGAAAATGGATTTTGTCCTGAGACTTGAAGGGCACGGGGTATTATAAGAGGTAGAGATGGAAAAGGAAGAGTAGACAGCCTATGCAAAGGCAACAGAGATAGAAAATGGATGTTGTACATGGGGATCAGTAAAAAGGCCAATTTCATTGGACTGTGGAGTATGAAAGAGTGATTAAGTCTAATAAAGTAGGAAAGGTAGGTTGTAGTCAGATGGTAAAGAACTTTAAATACAGCGGAGTCTTTATTGGATCCCAGACCACCACGGAAGTATTTATTGAACAGGGGAATGGCATAGTCAGATATGAGTCTTACGAAAATCATTTTGGCAGCTGTGGGTAGAATGAATTGTGGTGGGAATAGATGAGGCAGGTTCTTAATATGGTAAATGCCTTTGTAAAGGTTCCCCTTCAATAGGGTCCCATCACCAAGTCAAAATCATATAAGATTTTTTGAAAGATGTAATAACAGAGATAACTTCATTCAATCAGTAGTCTTAAAGCAATCCTTAAACAGGGAAACATATTAGGATTCCACCACTGTGAGAGAAGATGTATCCCAGAGTCAGAGTCAAAGAGGTATTTCCTATATATGGTACTCCAGATACAACTATTTGCAGATAAAATGTTGTCTCAATCATATCAGATTTGGAACATTGCAAATTCTAATGAATGAGATCTCTGATTACTCAAAAAAAAGCAGCAACACATTAATAATCTAGGCAAGAGGTGATAGGGTTTGAATTAAGGTGATGTCTGTTTGGGTGGAGAAAAGAGGAATTGGAGAAATGTCTTAGAGATCAAAACAATAAAATTTGGCAACTGATGAGATAGATTAAATCTCTTTTCCAGGACACAGCCCTTCAAATACTTAAGGCATAAGTAACCTGTTCCTCCTAAGTCTTCTTTCTCTTCCTCAAGCTCAACATTTATAGTTCTTTCATTCAGTCCTTAAATGAAATATACTGGAGTCCCTTTACCATCCTGACTGTCCTCCTCTGAATGATCTCTACCTTTTTAATGTCCCTCATTAATAAAAGAAATAAAGTTAGTTTGACATGACCTGTACCCAGCAAGGCCATGCTGGCTCTGTATAATCACCACCTCTTTTTTCTAAATGTTCACTATTTCCTTAATAATATACTCTTATTTGGCCAGGAATCAAAGTTAAGCTCACTATGGCATTCAGAGCAAAGCATAATACTCCAGCTCTAGTCTTGCTAGGGCAGAGTATAAGGACACTATTATTTTTAATTTCTGAAAGTTATGTTTTTCTTAATGCTACCTAAAATTGCATTCTTTTTGACTGCCATACTACACTCTTTATATATATTGAGCTTGTAGTCTAATAAAGCCTCAAGACATTTTCAGATGATCTGTTGTCTAGGCATGCTTCCCCCATCTTCGGCTGATTTTTTGACCCCAAGTGTAAGATTTTATATTTATTCTTCTTAAATTTCATCTTATTCAATTTAACCCAGTGATCTAGATTGTCGAGATCCATTTGAATCCTCTCCCTGTCATCTACTGTTTTAGCTATCCCCTTAACTCGTGAAAGTTTTATGAGCATGCCATGTATGCCTTTATCTGTATCATCAATAAAATTGTTCATTAGCACAGGGCCAAGCACAGATCCCTGAGGTACTCCAATGGAAACCAAGTTGACATCAAACCATTAATTATTTCTCTTTGGTCGGGGCCATTCAGTGAGTTTCACATCCATCTAAATTTATTATCATCTAGTCCCTTAACTCTCCATATTTTCCATAAGAATAACATGAAAATATTCATCACATACTCTGATAAAATTTAGGTAAATTCTGTTTTCAGCATTTCCCTAATATATCAGTTTAGTAGTTGACAATAAAGAAAATAAGCTTAGCGTAACGTGACCTGTCCTCAGTAAGGTCATGCTAGCTCCTGGTAATCACCATCTCTTTTTCTAAACATTCACTATTTCCTTAATAATGCATTCTAGGATTCTGCCAGGAATCAAAGTTAAGTCCACTAGCCTATAGTCAGAAGACTCTTTTCTCTTTTGAGAAAATCAAGGCATTTTTTTCTACTCCTTTCTACTCCTCCAGTTCCATTCTAGTTTTTCATGACCTTTCAGAGACAGAATCCTGCCTGTGTTGTCCTGACCCAGTGCCTGGTGTATATAACATCAGTGTTGGTTGTTGGATTAATTGTTCAGTTCTTTCAGCACCAGAGGCTATTGTTAATTCTTTGGTAGGTGACTATCCAACTTTGACTTCACAGGAAACAGTTTTAGAACTAGACTTTCCATGATTTAGCAGGATGGTAGAATACTGTTTGTTTTCAGTGGGACTTACAGTTAGAAAAGAAGAACTCCTACTCTTTTTTCAAGTGGCTTATGCTAGGCAGATGAGGGGTGAGAGAGTGCATGAAAGAGGAAGGCAGAGGAGTGCATTACTCTATGAGGCCCTGTCAGTAGCATTCAGATCCAAAAACAAAACTGCCAAAGGGAACCCCCAGATAGCCCCCCATGATTCTCTGTCCATGCATTTATCACAGTAGGATTTCACTGGCTGTGCTTACAGATTCTAAGTATATATTGGATACAGATGGGAGTCAACTAAGGATGCTATCCACTTTATTCTTCTTTATCTTTCTATAAATGTGTCCTTGGGTCCATCATGTCTCAACAAACCTGGGGGAGATATGGAAGGGGGCGGGGGTTGCTGAAAACATTGTCAGGAGCCACCATGCCCAGAAACTCATAAATCCTGCTGGTGTCACAGGAAGGATTCTCATGGCAAAGGGCCATTCATACCATCATTTCCATCTCCTTTAATGCTAATTACTTTTTTTCACGTCAACATAAAAATCATCTTAAATGTCCTCATTAAAGCTGATTCGATTTCTGACCATAGACTCATCATCTCTGTCTGGAGAGACTTTCAGAGAGAAAATGTTCTGTGAGCCCGGGCTGCAATTTCCAGTGATTTAGAATATCAAGTTTGTATGATTTTTAATCATTAAAGGCAATGTAAAAACATATTTTATACACAATCTTTTATCTTACATTTATTTTTATATTTCTCTATAACAATTTATTGCGACACATATATCACCATTACTTGAGACATTTATAGCTCCATTAAAATTCAATGCCGCCATAAATTTGGGCTCCTTAAAGTGTTGACATTTGTAACAGCTTCCACAAGGACATATTTTATATTGAAAGTGAAACTTGGAGAAGAAACTTTTGTTAGGGGAAAAAAATAACACGGAGTGAACTGGAGGAGAATAAGTTTTCTCATATCTGAAATGACTAATACCACATTAAGGAACTAGACTATTGCTGAACACAGCCTGTGCTATTTCGTGGTATTTAAGGATTAGCAGAGTCATATGATAATGCTATCATTGACTAGAAACATTCAGCACTGCACAATCCTTTTGGTACTGAGGAGAGCTAGGAGAATTTCTGGAAGGAGGAGAAATTTTTAAATCATAATTCTGTCATTTTATTTTTATCTAGAGAAAGGTTCTCCAAACTTAGGACTCTTTGGGGTTTAAGGGATGATCTGATCTGCTAGCTTTTCAAAGGATGGGGATTTCTACCCAGAAATCAAATTTTGTGCCTCATTTTATTCAAAGAAAAAATGTTTACTGGTTATCTCTTTTGTGTTTGAGACTTTCTAAATGTTTTGTTGGATACAAAAGACAAGGAAGATATAGAAATCCAGAGAAGGAGATGTAAACAAGGGCCAACAGGAGTTAGAATGATACAGTAGAAAGAGCAATGGATTTGGAGTCAGAGGACCAGAATTCAAATTCCACCTCTTTGCCACCACTACCTGTATTATCTCAGTCAAGTCACTTAGCCACTGTAGGTCTCAGTTTCTTCATCTATAAAATTATGAGATTGTACAAAATAGCTTTTAATATCCATTTCTTAGCTCCAGATTTATGACTTTGATCCCATAATTTGTGGATGATGCAGGATTTGAACTGAGCCTTGTGGGAGAAACTTTGAATAGGAAGAGATGAGATAGGGATAACCTTCCACGAAAAGGAGCAGAGCAAATTGTCAGCATACTTCAGTCTCATGCGAACATCAATCAGGCCTGAACATAATCTGGATAATGATTTAAAAAATGAATAGTCCAGGGATCTATTTCAGGTTTCCCATCCTACACATTTTTGAATAGTAGGTTATAGTATTCTAATTTAATAGTCTTAAATTTTTTTGTATTTTCATGTAATTTCAAGTATTTTCATGTAATAGTCCCAAAAGTGTAAGTTCAACTGTAAACTCATGAAACTGCATTAAGACTTTGGGGACATACTGTTAAATATCTCTTATCAAAGCTCTCCCCAAAAATATACCTTGTGCTCCTTTCTCTGGATTCTGCCATGGAAAGGGGAGCTAAAGTATCCCTACATGGCTATCAAGATGATGAAAATGTACATTTTTCACCTATTTACCTGTCCATACATTCAAAAATCTTAAGAATCGGAAGAGATCTCAGAAGTTATCTAGTCTGACCTCTCATCTAATTTAGAAATCTCTTTCTACAATATCCCTGACAGACACAGCCTCTGTTTGAATATCTCTAGGAATGGAGAGGGTACTATTTCTTAACACAGTGTTGTTAAGAATGTTCCCTTCCTCCAAGATCTTGTTTTCCAACTGTCTTCCAACCACCTATCAGTATCTGGACTAATAGAGTAGGGACAGGATTTATAGAATCTGCTTCTCAGCTGTGACTCTTCCTTGAGCCTCATTTGACTCATTCCCATTTTTAATCCTGAGCTCAAGAGTAATCCAGGGGATGTGTTCTGATATTTTCTTTCTAATTAATAAAATTGCAACCTCTTTCTCATTAATTACACAGTTGACTTTAACCCTAGCCCCCAGTTCATTAGATATTATTTATTGACTAAACCGGAGATAGTTCCTTTCCCAGTAATGGTTACTTTCATCTGTATCTACATTAAATCCCTTAATCTCTTGTGATGAAATAAATGTTATAATTACCTGTGCTTGGTAAATGCTTGTTGATTGATTAATTGATTGGACAGCTTTGTTCAAAAGTTCTTCATTATATTGAAACAAAATCAATCTTGGTGCCAGTTTTGCTCTCTGGTGCAACACAAAATATGTCTACAAATATTTATCAGGTACCTACTATGCAACAGATGCTGTGTTAAATACTTGGGGAAAAAAGAGATGTTAAAAAGTATAGGATGCAGTCCCTGATCTCTAAGATCTCATAACTTGATTGGAAAAACAACAAATCAGTTACCATATTTCTTTGAAATGCTATATAGACAGGAAATAGGGTTGTATGCAGCGTCAGTGGGTAGTGTTGCTATATAGATGTAAAAAAAAAGAGAGAAAAATATAGAGCATCAATAAAATATGTAAAAATACATAGACAAAAACAAAAAAAAATCTGAGGAGGTGAATTAAACAATTGCGTGATTTTGTTACTGCCAAGACAAATTTAACATATGCCTTTTACAAAGCAAATTTTAAGTAACAGAATATATAATCAACCTTCTTTTCCACTTCTTACATACTGAAATGGTCACATTTGTTGATGATTAAATCCACAATGGAAAGAAAATTTAAAAAACAATAAGACATGCATACAAATAATTTTAATACAGACAATATTTGGTAAGCACCAACTGAGTGCTCTTATAGTTCAGACAGGAGAAATCACTTCTGTATAGGATTATAGGAAAAGAGAGACTCAGTGCCAATGCCCCTGGGAGCTAGAATGACAACATAGTGGTCTGAATAAATTAGAGGTTTGGATAAGAAAGCTGGATAAATAAAGTTGAATATACTCTGTGGTTGTGGCTTTTACCCACAAAGTCCTGTTCTGGGTCCTCATCATGATGTGGAGTTGATCCTGGGTCCTCAAAGGCTGTGACAGCTGAAGCATTCTCTGCCAGATCCAAGCTTTGAGCTTTCATTGGATATTTGCCTGAAGTCAGGGATAACAGGGTAATCCACAGAGAGGTCCACCCCAGAGCATTAACCGCTAGAAGCAGCTAAGTGTCCCACTGTATAGAGCTCAGGATTTGGAATCAGGTAGACCTGAGTTCCAATCCAACCTCAGATACCAAGTAATTGTGTGAACTTGGGCAAGTCACTTCACCTTTGTCTGCCTCAGTTTTCTCATCTATAAAATTGGGGTTTACAATAGCACTTATCTCCCAGGCTAGTTGTGAATTACAGTATTTAACACAGTTCCTGGAGGATAATAAGTGTCTAATAAATGCTTCTTGTCTTCCTTCCTTCCTTCCTTCCTTCCTTCCTTCCTTCCTTCCTTCCTTCCTTCCTTCCTTCCTTCCTTCCTTCTTCCTCCTCCTACTTTTCCACTGAAGCATAAACCTTCACTGTAAAGTAATCCCTGCTGTCACCTTTTTATAGTTTGCAAAGACCTGCACTTATAATATTTCATGAACTCTGCCACAATAGCACTACCTATGTGGTTGTTGCTATTATATTTTTAGGTAAATGAGTTAAGCGGTGTGTCTAGGGTCACATAGCTGGTGTTTGAATCAGGATTTGAACCCAGATCTTCCTCAATCCAAATTTAGTGTTTTTGAAAAGCTTCTACCAATGCAATTTAGCATACTTGTCTCTATTTTTTTAGACTTAGAGAGTTGCCTGAGGGCACTGGGACTAAAAAGAATTTGCCTAGGGTCAGCCTTCTAGTATATATCAGAGTCAATTCTTGGATCTAGGTCATCCTGACTCTGGCCCTATCTCTATCCACTTTGCAATTCTTCCTTTCCAATTAATACCAAACCAGACCCTCCTAATTTATAAGTCATAAGTGTGTAACATGTACCACTGGGGATGCATCGTTCATCCTGTTTGTGTCTTTACCTCTCTTGAGTGGGCCATGGTTTGTCTTATTGGAGAGACAGGGATGAATTTCTTCTGCATAAACTCTGGCTTTGGGATGGGAAATAATTCAATGTAAAGGCATTGGCTGACTATGACAACCACCGGAAAACACTGCTTGTTTCCTCCACTAGATGACATGAACTCAAGGACACAGCCTTCCCTAGCTCTCTGCAGTCAGGAGAGGGGAAGAAGCTGAGTCTCATGGTGGGATGGCTAGGTAGTACAGTGAATAGAGCATTGGGGCTACAGTCAGGAAGATATATCTTTGTGAGTTCAAATCTGGTCTCAGAGGCTTGCTAGCTATGTGACTCTAAGTGACTTACTTATGCCTCTGTATGCCTCAGTTTCCTCATCTGTAAAATGAACTGGAGAAGGAAATGGCAAACCACTCCAATGTTTTTACTAAAAAAAAACCCCAAATAGGGTCATACAGAGTTAGATATGACTGAACGACAACAACAAAAATGGAAGCTCACAATAGAAAGCTGTATCCGCCTTATCTTGCTATAGACTACATTTTTCTAGAGTACAAGTTTTTGATTGTTTGGGTCAAAGCAGCTTTGTATATATTACCTCCCTGGATTTTCATTACAGAGAAGAAAAATTGAGCCACAGAGAGAGATTTTTGAAAGTTATTTTGATGTTGCCTCTGACATTAGAAAGTGAACTCCTTGAACTTGCAGATGACAATTTTGCCAAAATTTGTAATCCCAGTATTTATTGCAGTGTGCCACCAAGACCATTCAGGGGCCTATGCTGGTACAAGAAAGATCTGAACCAGACCTCTGATTACTGTGCAGTTCTGAGTGATTCATTTAACCTCTGTCTGCCTCAGTTTTCTCATCTGTAAAATGAAAATAATAATAGCACCTACCTCCAAGGTAGTTGTAAAGACAATAAGTTTGTTTATAAAAACACTTTGCAGAACCCATGCCATTATATAAATGTTAGCTTTTATTCTTACATAGCAAATACTTAACAAATACTTGTTGACTGACTAACTGCTTAAGGTCCAATGGTTATGGTAGTTGGTGGCAGACTGGACCCTATACCCAGTACTAGTTTCTAGGCCACATGAGGGGAAGGAAGGATGCAGAAGAATTCTGAACACTCTGTTCTTGGACTTTATTAGACTGCAGTCTGATTTTTAGGTGAAAATAAAGGGAAGTCATGAAAAGCTAGGGAACAGAAAAGCAGGATAAATATATGTAAAGCCAACCATCATTCAGATGGTGGAAAAAGTAAAAAATAAGGCCTCACATCTAGATAATTTGCCTCCTTAATTCCACAAAATGCCAATATTTTTGTAATCACATAGATGAGAAAAAGAAGAGAGTATTCCTTAAAAGGCAAAACAAACAAAAAAACCTTTTTACTTGATATTTGACATCTGCTAGCTATGCTTCTTTTAAGACTTAAATCTTGCTTTCTATAAGAACTCTTTCTAGGTCCATTTCTAATAATAATAGCTAATATTTACATAGTACTTATTATGTGCAGACCCTATGCTAAGCACTCTGGGAGGTAGGGTTATTACTGTCCCTATTTTACAATTGAGCAAACGGAGGCAGAAAGAAATGACTTGCCATGGGTCACCCAGCTAGTGAGTGTCTCGGGTCAGATTTGAGTTCAGGTCCTCCTGTTTGTGTATTGGTCCTCCATTGGAGCAGGAGATTCCTGAGGACTGTTTTTGCTTTTCTTTTTATCTGAACCACACTGTCTCACATAGAGTACACAATAAATGCTTTTTGACTGATGTAATGAGCAAAAGATGAAATGATTGAGAAAACAAAGGCTTGATCTTCTGAACATATTGATTCATTAAGTAATACATGTCAGTTGTCTAAAAATTCGGGCAGATCCCTTCCTCAGCTTAGGACTAGGCCCCAGATACAGGAGGAGACAGATTTTCTCATACATTAAAACCAATTAACCAAAAAGGACCAATTAATTAAAAGGGAAGATACAACATTTGGTAATCTGATTTTTAATTGGAGGAAAGATTAGCTACTTTCTGAGTTGGGAGAGGGAGAGGGAAGAGGTATGAGTCTTTGAATTCAGAAAAAGAGGTATCCCACTTCCCGGTAGATCTGTGAGTAATCCAAAGAACATGAAAAGAGTAACCGATCAGGATGGAGCCAGTTTTCGCCTAAGATAAAGAAGTTGCTTGACAGATGCACAATCATGAGTAAACTCCTTGTATCATTCTAGGATCTGACCGTATTTCTGGTCATCATAACATGTTTTTGGTTAAGGATCTCTAAATAGCAAAAAGAAGTCCAGTTTTCCAACCATACAGGGCTAGTTTCAAACAATGCAATAAGATTTTCTTCCAATTCCCATAATTGAACAACTTTTCTCACAAGACAGAATTTGGACCAGGTCCATAATTGAATAGAAAAAGAACCTGAGAACTGAATCACAAGATGGGGTCAGTGTGGTTCACTTAATTCCCACAATTAACCACTTGTTTCCCTAAAACCTTAAATTTTCTTGCATCAACAATATAAATTTGGGCAAGTTATTTGACCTCTTTGAGGCTCGGTTCCATCATCTATAAAATGCAAGAGTTAAATTATCATTATGGTCTTTTCTATTTAATATTATATGAGTCTATAATTCTAGAATGGGGAAAGTGGAGTTTTCCAGGGGTAAATAGGTCCTTTTGTAGGGTTGTTATATCCTTCTTTCTGCCTTCATCGGTAATGTTTCAGAAAGATAAGGCATATTAAATAACGTTCAGGAAAAGTTGTTTATTAACTTCCCTGAGTTAGTTAACAACTAGAAGATTTGGGCCAAAAGGGATTTCTGAAGTAGAATGGCAGTTGGGTTTGCCCACTGGATTTTAAAAGGCAAGACCAGATATAATTGTCAATGCACTCCTTCACTTTCAGATTCATGAAGCTTTCCTAGTTAGTCTATTTTTAAAAACTAGGTGGAAAAAAATACAATTAGGAAAAAAAAACCTTGTACATATCCATGTTCACAAAGCAACATGAATGATTTCATGAATACTAATTATAATTATGCCACTTTATTCTCACAGCTAGGACCTTCCAGTACTTGTTATTATATTTCTAAATAATAAAAATTATATTCTTTTTACTCTGCAACGTAATGTACTTGCACATAAAGAGCTTGATTGCAACAAGCACTTTACCAAAATTATTAATTTTCTAAACAAATTAATGATTTTTATTCACAATCTGGAGAATCTTTTAGACCCTGGAAGAAAGTTGCCATTTAGAAACTTAGTTATATATTCCACACTTTGAAAAAGGTTAGAAATAACTGTTGATGCTGTGGTGAAGCCGATCTCATTTTGCACAGTTCAGTCTTGGAACCAATTCCCATTAAAACAAAGTTTTTTAAGGTCTGAAGCAGGTCTCAACAAATTTGCTTTGGATTTAGGAGGCGGCCCAAAATTTAGGAGGAAGGCACAATTCTCAGAATAAAAAATTAAGGGGGGGTGGAAATAGGCAGCCAACTGCCAATGGGCATTTCTTCTCAACCTCAAGTCCAGATCTGAAGCCCTAATTTTGGTCAGGCAACCTTGAGCTCTGCCCCAGGGTGCCAAAATTTAGAAAGTTGCTGACAATGCTTTTAGTCCTTCAGTAGAACAGAAATAACTAAGCTTAGTATCTTCTTTGTAAGAATAGCTACTTAAAATAGGAAGTTATTATGGGACATCCCTAACCTCCCAACCACTGCTCATTTCTGGTGGTTGCATCCTGAGTATATTTCTCCCATGTCCCTTCTATCTAGTAACAGCCCACCTAGGCAGTGACCTCAGGGTTTCCCAAGATCTCTGTGCTCTCTGTGGTCTCCCCATCCCCAAGTGCAAAACCTATTAGTATTGGTCCTGTCCAGAAGCAAATAATGATCACTAAGTTTCTACAGACGAGTTTCAAATATTCTCTCCTTCTGCCTTTCCACACACAACCTATTTATCCCATCGGTCTCTTACTTCCATCCTGTCCAAAACTGAATCTACTGTATTCTTAAATCTAACCCCTCCCTCTAGCTTCTTTATTTCTGTCACTTACTTCATTATTTTCACAGTAATACAGATTTAAAATGTCATAGCCATCTTTTGCCTCCTTGTCTCTCATGCCCAAGAGTCAATCAATTGCTAAGTCTTCCCAGTTCACTTTCCAAAATATCTCTCACCTTTCTTATACTCCCACTTCCCATCAATCCAATCCATCACCTTTCTCATAAACTCATGTAATAGTCTCCTAACTATTGTGCCTATTTCCAGTCCATTTTAAAAATTATTAGTTTCAATTAAGCATTTTTTTCTCTTTAACTTCTCTTTCTGAAAAAAAAAAGGACAAGAAAATAAATACTTCTAGAACAAATATGCATAGCTAAGCATAACAAATTCCCTTATTGGCCATGACCAAGAAGGATATATCTTATTCTAGATCTTGAATCTATTACCTCTGTCAGGAGGCAGCTGGCATTCTTCATTTTGGGGCTTCTGGAATTTATGGTTGGCCATTGTTTTGATCAGAATTCCAATCTATTTTTCCCTTTTGCAAAATTCATGCCATTTTTGTATTCTTCCACTATATTAACATCACACTTCTGCTCATTTCCTATAGATTAAAGTATAAATTCCCTAACTTGACATTCAAGGTCTTCTACAACCTACCATCCAGCCTTGTCTCACATTACTTATTCACCTCTTGTTCTCTGTTTAAGACAAATTGGACCACTTATCTATCACTTGCTCTCCTTTATCTTCATGCCTCTGTTCATGCCATGCCTGGAATGACCCTTCTCTTCCATCTTCAATCCATACTCATTGAAAACCATCCCTTCCTTCAAGGTCCAAGTTCAGGAGCTACTTCTTCAAACATGAAGGTTTTCTCTCTCTCCCAGCCTGGGGGATAAGGGGCAGCTTATGGGTACCATGGAAAAAAAGTTACAACTACAAGTTAAGAAGACCTGAATTTACCTCTGATACTTTTGGCTTTATGACCCTGGTATCTCTAAAATGGAGATGATAATAGCACCTCCCTCCCAGGGTGGTTATGAGGACCAAATGAGATAATAATTGTAAATCACTTAGCACAGTGCCCGACACATTCTTAATGTTATTGTTATTATTTTTAATCCAAAGTGTTTTCTTCTCTCTAATTTCTCTTTGTACTTTGTAATTCTCCGCACTTAAATCCTATTTCATATCAGTTTTTTCTGATATAGCTTATGTCTATGTTAGCTATTGTTTCCAACCCTCATATCCACAGCACCAAGCACAATAGCCTGCATTTTTTTGTAGATGCTTAAGTTAAATTAGATTCAACTCGACCTGATTACTTTCCAGATCATATATCTTCCCTTGAATTCCCTTTGCCTTCCTCTCCTTTAAAATGTATAAAGAGGATGATGGAGTCTGGACTGTATATAGCAGGATCTATGAAGACTGAACAACCTGAAAGGGGTCCCCATTACTTGGTATAGAAGTGTAACCTCTCTGAGGGCAGACATTTTTAAAACCCATACTTTCTGTCTTAATAACAACTCTAAGACAGAAGGGCAAGGGCTAAGCTAAAGGAGTTAGGTGACTTGTCCAGGGACACACAGCTAGGAACTGTCTGAGGCCTGATTTGAACCTAGGAACTCCTAACTTCAGGCCTGACTCTCCATCCACTGAGTCACTCAGCTGCTCCTCTCCCCCTGCCTCCTGACACTCTTCTGCCTTTCAAACCTCAGTTCCTAGCCTGATGCATGGTACACAGGGATAGATTTTGAAACTAGACCTGTTATTTCTCTGATATAAGAAACTTAGAGATGAGGAAAATGCCTTCCTCAGTGCAGGTAGCATCGTTCCATGCCTTCCTGCATTAGAGAGCTACCTAGAACAATGGAAAGTTAAATAACTTGCTCAGGATCTCATAGCCACTACATGTTATAGGGAAGACTTGCTTTCAAGCCAGGAAGACCTGAATTCTAATTCTCTATCTCCTGCATCACCATAGCCTCTGCCTTGAAGGTGGCAGGTCCTTAAAAGCTTGTTAGATTGAATTGAATTGAATTGGGGCCAGTGTAAAGTGCTAGAGCATCTTATTATTAAATTAGTAACTACTAAAAAAATGGCACTTCTGTAATTTCAGGTTATATCAAAACACAAATGCAAGGGCCAAAAGGTAATCAATTGCTAACTCTCTCAGTGACTGAACACTTGGGACTTCATCGAGACCTGGCCTAAGGGGGCTATCTCCAGGGTAGTATTAAGAGCCTATGAAAGCAGCCTACTTTTTTATTCTGAGACAAAAGCTGTAGAAATGGCATCCTGAATACTTCCTCACTCTCATGCACATGCCAAATGGAAAGAATGCTCATGGTAGAACACCAGAAAACCTACTGTGCTTGTGAGAATATTTATTCCATTTCTTAGTTCTTCCAACAGTTATCCTGGGAGCTTTCAAGGAATTACTAGAGAAAATGACCATTGCCAGAAAGTGAACACTTTCTAAACAAACACCCCCAAGATGTGCAATGCAAAGGGTGCTGCGGAATCATTCTCTTTTGTGCCATCTTATTTTCTCTTTCTCTTCCCCTCCTCCTTCCTATCCAGAGGGATACTTTCCTTTCTCCTCTCTTTGAATGAGGAAGGATGAGCAAGCTTCTGCAAAGTGACAGGGAGGTTTCAGTAGATTAGCTTTTTCACAGAGGCCCGTAAGGGTCATTTGGCTGGCTTAGTCTCCCACCAACTACTTTTCATCCCATTTAATGACCCAAGAGGACAGTGACCTCACTGGAAGAGAAGAGGAAGTCACAAATCTTTGTGGTACAGAAAGGGGAAGAGGAAGAGCTCTGAGGATGCAGGAAGCCTGAACTGGTGTGGATCTGTGAGGCTGAAAGGTCAGCGAGGTTCCCAGTAGACAGGGAGGTCACAGAGGCATCAATTTAGAGCTGGAAGGAACCTTGGAGGCCTGATGAACAAAATGAAGTTAGGTGATTTATTAAGGGTCATATAGCTAGTATGTGAGGCCAAATTTGACTCTAAATCTCCCTGACTCCAAGGCCAACATTCTATTCACCATACCATTGTTGTTTCTGCAGTGGTCCACTGGAAAAAGCACAGGACAGAATCTAGAAGTCCTGAGTTCAGTTTTACTCATGCAAATGAATATGACCTTATATGTCACTCACAGTCTTTGAATCTGTTTACTCATTCATCAGGGGGAAAGAATAAATTGTTTTACATTATTCTTTTTATATATATATTATATATCTGTATTATGTATTATTCCCCCTACTTCTACCCCGCACACATATATCCATGTTGTAGAGATTAAATGAAAGAATAATGGAGCCTCTGCCAGCCTTACTTCCATGGCAATGTATTTGTCATTGAGTACCCAATGGATGCAAACCAAAGAGCATCCACCTTCCAAATGTTAAGGAGTTTTATTAAAAATGTATTGACCCTGAGACCCTGAGCAAGTCACTTAACCCCCCTCACATTGCCTATCCCTTAGTGGTCTTCTGCCAAAACACACTATTGATTCTAAGATGGAAGGTAAGGGCTTTAAAAAAAATGGCTCCAACACCATAGTTTTTTCATGCATTTGTTAAAATGATGTTATGTATCACTGGTGGTTTGAACAAAAACCATTAGTTATTTTTAATAATCTACCTCACCACTGTCCTCTGATGAGTTATTTTGCCACTTCTGTACCTCATTTCCCCTTTTGCTTTGCTTTTATCAAGGTAGGTGTGCTAAAATTATGATTCCAAAATCTTTTTCACACTGTGGCACATTTACAATTACTAGCTACAAAATACTCCTGGTGGAGTAGTTGGCCACACTCATACTCCTTCCTCAACTGGAATGATGGTCATTACTGTTCTCATGTCCACTAGCCACTCTCACTTCAGACTGGCCCTGAGCTGGTTTTCTTTTGGGAAAGGGCAGGACAGAAGCATGAAATGATGTAGCGAGGATTCACAGGATACATTGGTGGAAACAGCATCCTAGCAGCTGTGGACACACAAAGGAGATTAGAAGATCAGAACTAGGAGAAGGACATCACTTGCCAAAAAGTATCAGGGGGAAGCAGTGACCTAGAGCATCCTCATCACTCCTTGGCTCTCCTGTCCTCATCCTTCCAATAACAAGATACCCTTTTCATAGACACCTGACATTAATCTCCCTGAAGTTCCTAGTTGGGGTTTAGATGTTGCAAGTGTCATGTGGAGACAAATCAACAATCTAAACCCTCTATGAGCAGGTAGTCAATAAACATGTAGACAGCGAGCATCTCTGTGCCGAGTGCAGCGTCCAGGGGTCTTTCAAAACCTTCTTCTGAGAGTGTTGGGAATTCTCTCTACTGCTCTGTATCTTACAATATGAGAGAATTTTCTTAGAACATTGAGAGTTGAAATGATTTTCCTAGGTTCGTAGAGCCCTCTTAATAATCCATTTCTCAGTGGATGATTTTATTAAGCATGGAGGACCCCAATATGCAGGTATCTCTTCCACATTGCAACTTACCCAATTGTGGTTTTGATATATTTTTGCAGGTCAACTTACAAAATTAAATTGTAATCTTTTGGGAATTCTGTGGAACATTCTGACGATGTGTGAAGGCCAGCAGATGACACAGAAAAAAATTTAGCAACTCTAAAATATATGTATAGTATTGTATAAAATCAACATATTTTATCTTTTAATGTCATAAATATATACAGTAGACCCATAAAACAAAACAAAAAATCTCAGACTTTTCTGGTAGAAAGAGAGGGCCAAAAATTTTTACGTGAATTTTTCAGATCATAGAGGTGCATGCCTATAACTTCTGCAATGTGAAAGAGATAGCTGTATTTAGAAAATAAGGCTGGCATAGTGAGCCACAGTGAATAGAAGGCCAACCTTGGGATATCTAGGGATATCTAGGTTCTTAGCCTGACTTTAACATAGTTGTAAGACCCTTGAAAAGTCACTACTTCTAAAATAGTTCTCTAAGACTATTAATTACATACCAGTTGCTGATCCAAGAGCCCTTCATACAAATGAAATCACAGTTCCTGACCAAAATAAAACCGACCATAAACTTAGAATAAGGGCAGAGTTGGACCTAGAGTCAAGAAGACCTGGTTTCATATGAAGGTCAGACACTTACTAGCTGTGAAACTCTGGATGAGTCATTCCTTCCTTATTTTCCTCATCTGTAAAATGGGTATAAATAATAGCACCTACCTCCCAGAATTGTCATGAGCTTTAAATGGGATTATAAGCCAAGTACTGTGCAAAACTTAAAGCACTACATGAATGCTAACTATTATTATTATCTCCTCTAGAAAATTACTTGTTTTTTTGAAACATTTTTATATTTATTAATCCATTTTTATTCCTAAAATAACTTTCCATGATATTTAAGAGCAGGGAATTATTATTTTCACTTTTTAGATAGGTAAAATGAGACTTAGAAAAATTGGATAATGTCCTCAAATATTGAGTGAATGAGTTAGAACTAGGTTTCAGACCTAGGTTTCCTGACTACTGTAGTCATCGAGACAATCAAGTAAATTTTCCCTTGTTGCCAGTTCAGAAGATCCCATCCAAGAGAATATAGAGAATGGGCTTGGTCAACTCCCTTATTAAAATATGAGTTCCTCGAGGGTGTTGGTGTTATTATCATTGAGTCATTTCAGTTGTGTCCAACTCTTTTTTATCCCATTTGGGGTTTTCTTGGCAAAAATACTGGAATGGTTTGCCTTTTCCTTCCCCATCTCATTTTACAGATGAGGAAACCGAGTCAAAATTAAGTGACTTACCAAGGGTCACACAATTAGGAATTGTCTGAGGTCAGATTTGAACCCAGGAAGATGAGTTTTCCTGACTCCAGGCCTGGCACTGTAGTCACTCAGTCAACTTAAGGGCAGGAATTATATTTTTACCTGTCTTTGTATCTCTAGCACTTAGCTCAGTGCCAGAAACATAATTAGCTTTTAAGAAAAGCTCTTTTTTTTTAAACCCTTACCTTCCATCTTAGAATTAATTCTGTGTATTGGTTTCAAGGCAGAAGAGTGGTAAGGACTAGGCAATGAGGGCTAAGTGACTTGTCCAGGATCACACAGGTAGCAAGTGTCTGAGATCAGGTTTGAACCCAGGACCTCCTGGCTCTCAATTCACTGAGCCACCTAGTTGCCCCCTAATGACTAGAAATTAGCTTTTGAATCTTAGTGTCATGGTGCTTTGTGAGTGCAGGCTGGCTCAGGGGACATCCTGTCCATGAAGTGTTTTCTTTCTTTCTTCTTCTTTTTTTTTCTTTTAAATTTCCCAAATGACTAGACTCATCTCTTCCCTTAAACTCCTAGTTTCCTGTCTTGGAAACTATAATAAAGACGAATTTGAGAAGTAATGAATGAAGAATCAATCCTTGTAGAACAATGAAATTTATTGTGGCTTAACTAATCTTGTACCATTTATGTATGCTGCCTGCCTTCCCCACCACTGGATGACTAATTGATAACTAATTTCCTCAATTTGTAGTTCATTACTTATTTTAGCAGAGAAGCTTATACCTAACTCTAGGCATCAAAAAGGCTCCATGAAATCAATGAAGATATTACTTGCCAGGACTTTTGACACATCATCTGCCTATGTCCAGAGTCAGACGTGTCCATGAGGAAAATGGACATCTCTTGATGAGCTCTGCCTATGGAAGGTCGAGAACCTCTCTTTGGGGATTCGAGATATATGAGAGAAGTTACAGGATCATAAATATTGAGCTGGAAGGATCATATTTCTAAATCCAGAAGGGATCTCATTGGCTATCTACTTCAACCCCTTGGGTTTATAGTTTAAGAGACAGAGACCCAGAGGAGTCAAATGAGTTATCTAAGGTCATACCAGTAAGTGGGTGCTAAAGTAAGAGTGAGGACCGGACTCTGACTTCAGAGACAGTGCTCTTTCTACTGACCCATGCATAAAAACAAAACTGAGACCCAAAGAGATTCAATGATTTGCCCAAGGTCACAAGAAAAGCAAGTGACATAGATACTGGAAAGCTCAGCTCTTGCCTTCATTGTCCATGCCTGCCCAGGATACTCATTACAGAGCTGAGTGAGAAAGCCACCTTTGACTTAGACATGAATTTCTAGGCAGTTCCCTCCAATGGAAAGAACACTACCTATGGAGTCAGAGGACCTGAGTTCAAATTCCCCCTCAGCTACTTCCTAAATGACTTTAGATTAAGTCATTAGTCTCCAACTTCAATTTCCTCATTACAAAACAAAAGGATCAAGCTGGATGACCACTGAGGTCCCTTCAAGCTCTAGACCTTTGATCCAATAGTCTAGGGTCCAAAGGGAATGTATGGTGGACTTGATACATCTCAAGATGTTTCTCCACTCTTTCAGGAACAAGAAGAACAAGTAGTAAGTAGTACCAGAGCTCATCTATACCTATTTTCTGATGCCATCTGCCCTGCTGTTTACTCTGGTGGCAGGACAGAGGGCAGCTGTTATATAGAAATAGGACAGTTTCCAGTAATTATGGCTTTTGAAAAATATGCCAGTCAATGGCTTCTTAACAAGTGACGCTATTAATCCCGAGTGTTCTCGATTCTTTATTTTGTTTGGGGAAAGAAGTCAGAGGCAATATTGTGTTATTTATCCCTGGAATAATGTTGCCATAGTAACCTCTCTACCTTATAACAACAGCAGTGAAGTCACTGAAGCAGGGAAGCATGGAAGCTTTTTTAATAACTGGGAGCGTAGGTACCAAGGTTGGTAATGGAGAGCACCTTTGTTGGGGGGCCACAGCAATTAACCTTAAAGCATGATGTGTGGTGCCTGTCTCGGAGGAGAGTGGGGCTTTGTGATGTCCAAAGTGAACCATTTGTATTAAGTTGCTTTGCTTTTAGTATTGTTTCCCAGTGACACTCTTAGAATGCAAGAATGTAGGGTTGCCATGGAAACCAAAAAAATGTACAAATTAAGACCCAGAATAGGAAAGCTTCCACTGTTGCAATTCTGTTGATCATTATTAAAGAAATTATGTAGTGCAACTACAGGTATTGAATGTCAAAAAAAGCAGGGGGGATACATTTAACATCTTAATCTGGTGAATGATTCTTCCTTTCTCAACCTAACAGCGTGGTACGAGAGAAAGAATACTGGATTTGGCATTCCGTGACCTGGGTTCAAAACCTACTTTTCCTTAATTATCTGGATGGCCTGAGGCAAGTCTCTGGGCTTAAGTTTCCTCATCTGCCAAAAGAAAAGTTAGGAGTAAATCTCACCCAAGGTCTATTGTGGCCCTAAATCTGTGGTCCTGTGAAATTACACCATGCTGGAGACAGGTTATTAATACCTACCCTTGAAGAGGATATGCATGGCCCCAGATGACCATGGGCTAGCAAGCTTTATGGATTTAAGAAATTGTTCTAGCAACTAAAGGATTCCTTAGAGGACATTGGGTTGGGATGGGGGTGGAAGGGACAGCCAACTCTTCCTGTCTAAGGCTAATCATTTTACATGAGACCTTGAACTTTTTTCTTCCTCATTTTGCCAGTACTTTGATTCATTAGGCATTTCCCCTTTCTCATGCCTCTCCAGTCTTCTTCTCCCTTCGTTCTTGCCTATCTGCCTGAAAACGTATTTGGGTCTATCCAGGGTGGCACAATGGATAGCTTGCCAAGCCTCAAATAAGGAAGACTGATCTTCAAATTTGACCTCAGATATGTACTAATTCTGTGACCCTAGTAAGTCGGTTAATTCTGTTTGCCTCAGTTTCCTCCTCTTTAAATGAGCTAGGGAAGGAATTGACAAACCACTCTAGTCTCTTTGCTGAGAAAACCCTAAAAGGGATCATAAAGAGTTGGATGGGATTGAAAAGACTGAACGACATCAAAAATGCAATCTCCTCTGCCTCTCATTAAATAAAAAAACATGCCTTCAATTGACTTGGGAACAAACTGTTCTTGCCTGCCCATTCTCCTTGAGAGGGAATCTCCACATACTTGGAGGAAACACCCTTATTCATTGATGGGTTTTAGGCTGGCTGGTCACCCTCAACTTGGTTTAGCCAACCTGTTAAGACTCTTTTATTGGGTTGTGACTGCTGTGCATGCTACAATTCTTGGAGCCACAGATGAGAGTTGGGAGAAAGGTGGACCCCAACGGTAGAAGAGCAGCCTTGAAAAGGACTTAGCAAGTCCTCACACAAGAGGTGCTGATCTTCCTGTATACTCCATGTACCTCTGTGACCTACTTATTGATGTGTAAACTGAGGCAAGTCAAACTCTTGGGGCCTCAGTTTCCCTTTTTGTAAAATTAAGGAATTCAACCAAACTTTAAGGGTCCTTACACTTCTAACCTCTGGACCTTTGCCTAGTGTAATCCCTGTGACTGGAATGTCCTCCCTTCTTTTCATCTAGGAATTCTTATGGAACTTTTAAAGCTCAACTTAAATGGCACCCCTTTTAGGAAACAACACTTTGTTTCTCGTCTCCCTAAGACACTTTTGAATTACCATTTTAGAATATACATATGCTACTATTTCAGTCACGTTTGACTTTTTGTGACTTTATTTGAGGTTTTCTTGGCAAAGATACTGGAATGGTTTGCCATTTTATTCTCCAGCTCATTTTACAAATGAGAAAACTGAGGCAAACAGGTTTAAGTGACTTGTCCACATAGACTGAGACCAGGTTTGAACTCAGGTGAGTCTTCTTCATTCCAGGCCCAGCACTCTATCCACTGAGTCACTTATATTTCAATATTTATTTGTACCCACATATATACCCTTATCAACAAATTATATATCTATCCCAACTAGTTCTCCCCAACCCTATCAATTAGCACTGTGCTCTACACACAATTGGCACTTAGTAGATAGCCATTGAATTGAACCCAGAATAATGATCCTCACATCATTTTAATTTCAGTCATAGAATGCTACAAGTTTTTAGCATGCCCAAGCCAATTCTTAAGCAAATAGGTTCACCTAAAGGAATATTATTCCCGGGTAACTCTAGCCCAAGGATTCTTTTTATTTTAATTTAAATTGTTTTGACATTTTAAAAAGCACTATTCAAAGATATTTTATTTTCCCAATTACACATAAGAGTAATTTTTAACATACATTTTCTGAAATTATAAGATCCATATTGTCTCTCTCCTTCCCTGAGAGATGGTAAGCAATTTGATCTGGATGATACATTTATTATCATGCAAAACATATTTACTTCCGTATTGGTCATTGTTATAAGAAAATACTCATATAAAGTCAAGATCACAAAATAAAACCATAAACTAGTACAGAAAATCATATGCTTTGATCTGCATTCTGACTGCAGCAGTTCTTTCTCTGGAGGTGGATAGCATTCTTTGTCCTAAGTCCCTCAAAATTGCCCTGACTCAGAACAATTCTGAAGGACTTATGACAAAGTACAATTCTAAGGGTCTTAGGACAAAGAATGCTATCCACCTCCAGAGAAAGAACCGTTGAAGTAGAAATGTAGAAGAAAACATGACTTATCACTTGTTTATTTGGGTATATGATTTGGGGTTTTACTTTTATAAAATTATTCACTTACAAAAATGAATAATACGGAAATATGTTTTTCATGAAATTACACATATAGCCCAGAAACAATTAATGGAAAAAAAAAGCAATGTTAAAAAAATTTTCCTAGATCATTGTATTTCTGAGAGTAACTAAGTCTTTCACAATTGATCATTACACAATATTGTTGTCACTGTGTACAATGTTCTCCCATTTCTGATTATTTTGTTCTGAATCAGTTCATGTAAATTTTTCCTGCTTTTCCTGAAATCATCCTGCTCATTTCTTTCTTTCAGCTGCTAGCCCAAGGATTCTTCATCTTTTTTGAGAAAAATCTATTCAGCAGGATTGTGTAGCCTCTGGATTGTCCTGGATCATTGCATTGCTGCTAGTAGAGAAGTCCATTACATTCCATTGCGCCACAGGGTATCAGTCTCTGTGTATTAGGTTCTCCTGGATCTGCTCCTTTCACTCTGCATCAGTTCCTGGAGGTCATTCCAGTTCACATGGAATTCCTCCAGTTCATTACTCCTTTGAGCACGATAGTATTCCATCACCAGCAGATACCACAACTTGTTCAGCCATTCCCCAATCGAAGGGCATCCCCATATTTTCCAATTTTTTTGCCACCACAAATAGCACAGCTATAAATATTTTTGCAAAAGTATTTTCCCTTATGATCTCTTTGGGGTACAAATCCAGTAGTGGTACGGCTGGATCAAAGGGCAGGCAGTCTTTTAAAGCCAAAGACTTGAGCAGTGAGAAGTTATTTTTCTTGATCTTTAGCTGCTGTGGCTTCTGGGGCATTGGGGACTTCAGTCCCTTCAAAGAAGCAACTGGCATTTCCCATGTCTGGAAGGACTACTACCTTGGATGATGGATATGGAATCAGACTACTTTTTTATGTGTATTTTTATGTGTACTTTTATTTATTTATTTGTTTGTTTGTTTATTTTATTCAATCATTCATCCATCCATTCATTCATTCATTCATTCATTCATTCATTCATTCATTTATTTGTTTGTTTATTTATTTATTGTTTTTAGTTATATGTATTTTTAATGTGTATTCTGTCTGAGAAACATGCAGAAAGAGATCTTCTGAAATCATTTAAAGGTTGCCAAGTTGGATGTGTTTCAGTGGTGAGTCACACCTCTTCTATCCAATGTTAAAACATGATGTATGTCCGTAAAATGATGACAATGAGTTATTTCTCTAAGGCTGGGAAGGTCTCCCTCAGCCTCAGATAGAGAGCAAAACCAGGTTCTCCAGTGAGTACCTGCCTCCTGGGGCCAAGGAGGAGCAACCCCGGTAGACTCCTTAACTCTTTCTGGTCCTAAAGACTGCTTTTAGGAAATTGCTGCTCCAGCACATGGTACTTTCATTTTATTTATAAAAATCGCTGCCGTCGCAGTCTTTTTTGCCTCATGAAGTCAGCACAAAACTGAGAACATTCATTCCAAGGGAGTATTTTTAAAAAGCTCATTTCATAAAGTGGTGACCTTACCATCTTGCCTTGAAGGTCAGCAGAATGGGTTGTTCCCAAGTCAATGTGGCCAGTGGGTAGAATTTTTTTTTTCTAAATTGGGTTAGGAGTCAGAACAACAACAACAACAACAACAACAACAACAACAACAACAACAACAACAACAACAAGAACAACAACAACAACAAGTGAATTATATAATCCTAGGGATGAGGGGTAGAGTAGTTTCATCAGGAAACTTTATTACTGCAAATCAGCAACTTTTTAGAAGCTTCTTGAAGGAGGACGTTATTCTTTCTTTAGTTTTGAATCTTGAGTACCTAGCATAGTATCTGATACATAGTAGGCACTTAATTCTTTCCTTTTGCCTGAATTAATTTTTTTTCTTTTCTTTAAAACGTTGCTTATGAGCCAGATAGGTAGCACAGTAGATAGAACAACAGGGTTCAAATCTGGCCTCTGACATTTTCTAGTTATGTGACCCGTGGCAAGTCACTCAACCTCAATTGCCTACCCCTTGCTAAACTTCTGTCTTAGAATTGATAACTAAGTCAGAAGGTAAGGATTAATTTTTAAAAAATTATCTATGGGCATAGCCACTGTCATATAACCTTTAAACCAGAAGCAAGTCTTGGATCCAGATTATGCTGAGTTGGAGACCAGCCAACTGTCCATTAAGTCATATTCTCTTAATATATTTGAGTCTCTATGTGGACCTCTCTGTACCATCTCCTATATAATAAAATAGCATGTTATAGGATCTTACAGTTCTTCTCATCTGCTTATAATCCAACTCTTGTCTCTGGGTTTTTCTCTAGGTGTTGCCCATGTCTGGAATGTTCTTTTTCCTTTGCTCCCAGTATTGACCTTTCTGGCTTCCATTGGGAGCCAATTAAAATCCCACATTCTATAGGAATCTGCAATTCTGTTTCCTTCCTTCTGTTATACAGTTTGCCTTGTGTATATTTGTTTGAATATTGTCTTCCCCCATTAGATTGTGACCTCCTTGAGGGCAGGAACTGCCCTTTGCTCTTTAAAAAAATTTTTTTTTATCCTCAGCTCTTAGCACAATGCTTGGCCTATAGTAGGCACTTAATAAATGTTAGATGATTGAAGTACCATTGAGATAAGTAGTTTATCTGTAAAATTTAATTTACAGATAATTTTAAAATCTATATTTTTTATCTCTAAATCATCATGAGAGAGGGCATGACTTGTTTAGAGTCATAAAAATAGTAACTGTAAGAATTATTGCTTGAATCCAGTATTCTTTTCTGTTATTGGTGATATATGATATATATGATGTTTTAAATTATATATATATATATATATATCATCCATGCTCTGCCTTATGACATTGGGAAAGTCACTCAGTCTCAGGTTCCTCGTATGTAAAATAGAGATAACAATTCACAAAGGATCCAGTGGCCTTTATGATCAGAGGATCATTGAGGAAGTTCAGGTAAGAAAGTGAATGGAAAAAGGCTTTGTAAACAGTAATTTGCTACAGAAATATAAGGTAGAATGGGCCTTCAAGAATAATTCGGGGAATACAATAGGATTGACGGGCAAGTTTTCCTTTTCTGGAGTCCCTTATACCAAGCTGGTTGCTCAGAGGATAGAAAGCTAGACCTGATAAGAGATTCTCTGTTCAAATCTCTCTTCAGATACTTCCTCGCTTGTTATCCTGGGCACGTCATTTAATTCCAATTGCCTAGATCATAGGGCTCTTCTGTCTTAAAGCCAATATTTAGTATTAATTCTAAGACAGAAAGTAAGGGAAACAAACAAACAAACAAGCTAAGGCCCTTTGGCTTAAGTAATTTGCCCATAGAATGGTAGAGTTAGAGATAAAAGAATCCTCTGAGATCATCTGGTTTGACTCCTACTTAAACATGAGCTGAATTTCATGAAATGCTACTCTGTGAAAATTGGTCTGAATTTATGGATGGGCATAACTCTGGTAACTCCTCAAATCTTGACTATGAAAGACCTGTTTTAATCAGCAGGAGGCGGTCACTTAGGGAAACTTGCATCCTGTCCCCAAAATGAATTACTCCTCAATAAAGTGAGGATGGTGTTTGCAGAAAATGTAAAATGCTTCCTATATGTGCTCCTTATCTGATTTTCTTAAATACCCATCTTCCCATGTTTTTGCTTGTTTGACTAGGCAAACGAAGGAATCATGACACTGTCTATAGCTTCTACAGAGGACTCATGCAAGTTGTCTGGTGTAGAAATAGCTAGTGTAAGACTTCAGGTAAATGGAATTGTGCCTGCATACACATAATTCAATCAGAATACAATAGTTGATTTTCCTTTAGTAATTATTATTAAGTATCTAAAGAAATAGATGTTACCCAAGAACTGGTTATTGATTGAGCTTAGTTCTTTCCTTTCACTTAAACCCCTTCAAAATAGCTGGTATTTTGTACTGAAGCCAAATTCAATCATATCAGGTCTGAGCTTTTGTATATAAATGCTACCTGAGTGCTTACAACTGGGGGTCCTTTTGTGTTCTGCAATTGAGATCCTTGTTTTACAAACTTCAGGGTGTTCCTTGACAACACAAATCAATTCATTCTGCATTCAGCATGATCTCTTTTCTTCAACCTGAGCATTCTTCACAATTAGATGTCCATGGAAATATTTACAATGGTCTTAGGAAGCCATCATTTGACCTCTGCTTATAAGTAGTCCTCCAGTGTTATGAGAAGACCTGACACCAACACCCTACTACTCAGGTTTGATTTGGGGAGAACGGTAATGTTCATACGTCACCGACATTAAAAAAAAAACACAAAAGAAACCGCTTTGTGTCTCTAATAAGTCCTCCAGGTCTAAACTCATTGAGTTTAATCTAATTTTAACTCAACCCAATACTTATTAAGTACCTACTATGTGCAAAGCAATTTGACAAGGACAAAAATGAAAATAGATATTCTTTTCAAGGAGTTTAATTCTACTGGGAAGCTCTATTCCTTATCCACAGAAATAATATGAGAGGTTTTCTAAAATCCTTGCTGTAATTTAGATATATACTGAATTGGCAGTTTGCCTCACTCTGCAGGTCTATTATACCTTTTTTTTTTTAAAAAAAGGTAGTTAACTTGGCAAGATTTGTTCTTTTGCAGTAAAAGTAGTATGAGACTCGGAGGCAGGAAAACTTGGGTTTAAATCCCACCTCTGACACTTATTAACTGTGTGACTGTTGGTAAGACAATTAACCCCACTTAGCTTCTTTTCTCATCTGGCAGGTAAAAGAGGAAATGACTCAGGAAACAAAGGCTTTAGCTTCCACGCATATCAATTTATTAATCATACCAATTGCCTAACATTGGGATCAGTTGCTTTCTTCAACTTTGGCACTGGATCCTGAATACAAGAAGGAGCCAGACTTTTATACAATAAAAACAATTAAATAAGATCAATTAAGTAAAAGAAAACAATTAACCCAGACATAAAATTAAGTAATCTGATTTCTAATTGGAGGAAATATTAGGGACTTTCCAAAGTGGGAGGGAAGAGCAAAGAGGTATAATTCCCTGAAATAAAAAAAGAGGTTTCCCAAAGCCTCCAAGAATCCACAAACAATGAAAGGAACATAGAAACAATCACTGGTTGCTCAATATGGGGCAAGTTTTCAGATAAGATGTATAGATTGCCTGAGATGTATAATTGTGAAAAAATTCCTTGCATCACTCTTCAGATCTGAGAGGGTTTGGGATCAGCATCATTTAGATCCTTAATTATCTGAGGATCAGGTAGAAGTGGGCTAGCATTCCAGCTACATAGGTCTAGGTTCATACAATGCATCAATATTTGGTTTGGTTTGTTTTTCACAATTTCCACAACTGAATAAACTTTTTTTTTAAACCCTTACCTTCCATCTTAGAGTCAATACTGTGTATTGGTTCCAAGGCAGAAGAGTGGTAATGGCTAGGCAATGGTGGTCAAGTGACTTGCCCAGGGTCACACAGCTAGGAAGTATCTGAGGCCAGATTTGAATTTAGGACTTCCTGTCTCTAGGCCTGGTTATTAATCCACTGAGCCACCCAGCTGTCCCCTGAATAAACTTTTCTCACAAGACAGAAATTAGACTTGATCCATAATCGAATAGAAAAGGAACTGAACTAGCTCCAGATTTGAATGACAAGATGGAATCAGTTTTTAGTGCACTCCATTCCCATCACCACTTGCTGCTCCAGAGTCCTCATTCAACTCTAAAATAGAGAGATGGATTATTGTAGTAGGTAACTTCTAGGAGTGTTACCAGCTGTAAGACTTAGAGAACTAAGTAAATATCAGTTATTATTATTAGTATTATTATTTAGGAAAATATGTAGTATAACTAGAGAAAGAACAGAAAATTTGAAGGCCAAAGATTTGGGTTCAAATCCTGTCTTTATCTTACCAGGTTTGTAACCCTGGGCAAAATCACTTAACCTCTTGGTATTCCAGCCAACTCTCTAATACCGTAAGTTGCCTTGATAGAAGGAATTTCCTCATCTGGGAATTTCCTGTATCACTAAAATTATAGGTCCTGTTCCTATCTCTGTCCCTATTTTTATCTTTGTTCTCATGCATAACTTTATTTCTATTGTTATTGTGGTTAGTTAAACCATTCAACCTCCTAAAACCCAAATTGATACTTTCTTGGACTTCTTAAAGTACTTTATTTAATCCATCCAAATTATCCCTTGATGGAACAAACCCATAATTTGCTACATGGGTTCAGATTCACTATTTATCTGTTTTGTGGTCTACTTTGACTGAAGTATTAAAAGATGTCTTGCCAGAGATCAGACTTGCCTTTCTTGGCTTTTTACTAAAATGTTAGCGACATAACCCACACTTTTTAATATCTTTTAATTACCTATTATAGATCCATCACTCATAACCTCAAAATTTTATAAAATTCAATCTATAGTTTTACTCTGTGCCTTCCTCTTAGCACTAATGAGTTCTATAACTAATATTATTCTCTATTTGTTTCTCTAATGAGATTGTAAGTGCTTCACAGGAAGAGTAAGTCTAATATTTTTCCCACGTCTGCCTCTATGTCAAGAACAGAGCTGAGAATGAGTAATCAATAAATACATTTTTTTTCATTAATGGAAGAATTCCACCTACAAGAAACTGGTAACAGTAAGGGTGCCTTCTAATGATAATCCAACGTTAGTTGACCATGAAGAGTGCCATTTTAGAACCAGAGGCCAGCAAGCTTGACTCTTTCATTTTAAAAAATGGGGAAACTGAGGACAAGAGAATTGAATGACCTGTCTAGGGCTACATAGCTGGTAAATAACAAAACTAGGTTTGAATCCAGATCCTTTGACTTAAGATCTAATGTTCTTTCCACAGCTCTGCTTGTTTCCTTCTCATGCCAAACCTTTAGAGATAAAGATTAAAACAAGCAATTGATTTCACCTGCTGTCTTGCAAGCACTCCATGGGTGACAGCAGGGGGTAAGTGGAAGGCACAGAGGGGAGGTGAGAAAGGATAGCTCTTACCATCTATTTATAGTACACCTTTCATCTACTCCTTTAAAAACATAAAATCTTTATTTGAAGGGGGAAGCCTGTTTACTATAATTAAATATTAAAAAGCCCTCATTAGCAGAGTTTGCTTTGCCTAATACACAGCAGTATGAAAATGAAGGGGTTTTAGTTGACTTCCCTCCTCCCCCTCACCCATCCTTTCTCTTTCCAAATTCTGATTTTTATTTTTCTTCAGCAGTTAGGCCTCGTGACAATCTACTTGACCTAATGAAGTTACATTAGTTTCTCTCTGCATATGATATTTTTTTCCAGTGGAAAAGGTTAAGAAACAATGAGGCTATCCAGCATAACAAATGCACATCACATCCTAATATGCAATTAACTAAAAATAACACATTTTCATTCTAGAGAGGGACTGCATTTAAATAAGTATTTTCTTCAAATAAACTTTCATTAGGTCAAATTTCTGTACTGCTTGCTTGTTTAACAGTGTATGTGTGTGAACGTGCACAATGTGCAAAAATTACCTCTTCGTTTTTGTTTTTGGATGGCAAAGTAAACTGAGATATGACGGCATAAGTAAACAGTGTTTGCATAAGCAAAGTTGGGCTGGAACGCATGCTAAAGCTAACTGTCTGAAATCCGTTCATTCAAGGGTTGCTAAGGTTTCTGAGTTTGTGAGATTATAGAAGCATTAAATGACATGTTGTTTGTTCTCTCTGTCTCTAGCTTTCTCTGTCTCTCATCTCTTTCTGCCTGTCTGTCTCTCTGTCTCTCCATCTCTCTGTCTCTGTCTGTCTCTCTGTCTGTCTGTCTCTCTCTGTCTGTCTCTGTCTCTCTCTGTCTCCCTTTGTCTCTATTTCTCTGTCTCTCTCTTTTTGCATCATAATTAAGCACTATAAATAAAACACACCTAAGTATTTGCATTTGGTTTTTAATGCTGCCTTTGAGTTTGGGCTCTCTCATCTTCCCTGGGTTGTAATTGGGAAGTGATGGATGGGAAATTGACAAGAAGTCTGGACACAAGTGTAGAATATAATACTCCTTTTCTTCTGTTTTCAGGCAAAATTAAATATCAGCACCAAACCCCTTCTAAACCCACCAGGCAGTAACAAACATTCATTTTGGATGAAACTCCCTAGACCTAGAGCTTGTGCTCTTCTTCCCTACATATTTCTTGTGTGAGATTCATCCTTGCTTGCTGCTGACCTAAAAGACAACGTTCCCATAGATGCCACCAAAATGTTGCTCTGCTGAAAGAGGACCACATGTTCCATCCTTCACTTTACTCTGTGCCCCAGAAAGCACTGTTTCCTCACCCAAATTCTGTTGCCCTCTGGCAAGATGTCTACATTGTCACCTAAGAACCACTCTGCTCTCAATAGAGTGGCACTGGTGGCTCAGGAGGCAAAAATTAAACACTAAATCCAAGGAAGAGAGAGAGAAAGAAAAATTCCATTTAAAACATATACAGAAAATGTAAAATACTTAGAAGTTTCCTGCCAAGTTATAGGAACACAATTAAAAATATTTTTCACAAAAATAAAGTCAGAACTAAACAACTGAAGAAGTATTAATTGCTCATGGGTAGGCTGAGCCAATATAATAAAAATGACAATTCTGCATAAATTAATTTATTTATTCAGTGCCATACCAAATTACCAAAAATTGGTTTGTAGAACTAGAAAATAATAATAAAATTCACCTTAAAGAGTAAAAGGTCAAGTATTTCAAGGAAATTAATGGAGGGGCGGGAATGACAAGGAAAGTAGCCCCACAGTACCAGATCCCAAACTATATTACAAAGTGGTAATTATCAAAACAATCTGATACTGGCTAAGAAATAGAATGATGGATTGGCGAAATAGATTAGGTACATAATAATATATAGTAGTAGTAGTAAGTGACCCTAGTAATCTAGTGTATGATGAACCCAGAGATGCAAGTTTTGGGGAAAAGAATTCACTGTTTAACAAAAATTCATGGGAAAACTGGAAAGTAGTTTGGAAGAAACAATATATATATATATATATATACATATACATATATATATACATCTTCTCTGTCTCTGTCTCTTTCTGTGTCTTTCTGTGTCTCTCTCTTTCTCTCTGTCTCTGTCTCTGTGTCTCTGTCTCTTTATTAAAAAATGCTTATAACTTTGGCCAGACCCCTTTTTATCTGTTACACTGCGCTCTTCACTCTTCAACAATGCATACAAATGTTCTCAGG
>NC_058130.1:171411728-171423841 GCF_016433145.1 Gracilinanus agilis
TTCCTTCTTTCTTTCTTTCCTTCTTCCTTCCTTCCTTCCTTCCTTCCTTCCTTCCTTCCTTCCTTCCTTCCTTCCTTCCTTCCTTCTTTCCTTCCTTCCTCCTCCTCCTCCTCCTCCTCCTCCTCCTCCTCCTCCTCCTTCTTCTTCTTCTTCAACAGAGGATCACATTTAGAGAACTGGAAGATTCCTTAGAGGCCTAGACTAACCCCTCTCATTTTTTCAGATGAAGGACAGAGGTCCAGAAAAATTAACTGACATGCTAAATGTCATATGTCTAGTAAGTGGCAGATATGATATTTGATCCAAAATCTTCTGAGTCTAAATTAAAAATTTCTTCCTCTTAACAGTGCCATTCAGGCATACTTGCTGAATACCATGGAATGAGAAGGATGTGGCAGGGATGAAAATTATACCTGGGGGTGAAATTCTTCCATAAAATTTGAGAAAATAATTAGGAAATCTTTAGTTTTCCTAGAAGTTCCCTCAAACCTACCTGTTTCTGTCAAGATCACCATCATCCTTCTAGTCCCCTGGTCTCTTGTGCACTCAAATGACCAATATTCTAGTTCAGACCCTCATAGCCATAGCATCCCAAAAGAACTCCCTACATCTTATACTCCTTTTCAATGCATCCTCTTCATAGCTGCTAGAAGAAACTTTTCAAAGAACAGATCAGACCATGGCCATCCCAAATTAATTAATTAGAATGGACTAATTTGTAATATGAGCAAAGGGAAAGGTTTCAAGGAAATTGAACATGAGTCAGGTGAGTTTTGTTGTCTTAGTCTCCTGGCCCGGCTTCCATCAGAATCTAGGGGAAATCTTATCCATCATGAGCTCTATAAGACTATGAGGATTCCAAAAGGAGTAGCCAAACTAAAAAGGAAAAAAAAATTATTAGTGTGCTAAGGAAGATTGTTTGGGCTGGCAGCAACTTTGGCTTTTTAGAGTGTAGACTAATGTTGTTTGGATTTTTTTTTAAATAGCTTTCTAGACTCAGTGGGGCAATTGAGTAGTGCAATTGATGGAATGCTTACTAGTCCTGAAGTCAGGAAGACTCATCTTCCTGAGTTGAAATCTGGCCTCAGATATTTAGTAAGCTGTGTGACCCTGAACAAATCACTTAACCCCACTTTCCTCAGTTTCCTTATCTGTAAAATGAGCTAGAGAAGAAAATAACAAAACATTGGAATTTAATTGCCAAGAAAATCCTAACTGGACTCACAAAGAGTCAGATGTGACTGAAAATGATGCTGTGTCCCAACAAAAAGGAGCTGATTTGACTTGAATTGAGTGGGACACAGCGATGTCTCCTTAAAGCTTATTTGAATTTCTCATATTGCCCTGCCTTTGGAATAAACTTTAACGAACATATCTATCTCCAATCCAGACAAAATTTCACGAGAATTTTTTCCCTTTTATGCTTACTTCTATCCAATTCTCCTCTCTAACATCAAGTGCAAGGAGGAAGTGCAAGGAGTAAGAGTTTGAGTTCCACTGCAATTCAATAAATGTTTATTAAGGATCGACTATGTGTTTGACACAAGAGAACATACAAAGTTTATAAAAGATACTTCACAGCCTTGATGGAGCTTATGAGTTGAGATCCTTATTTGTCTCCCCAGAAAACAACGCTCCAAACCTACATCAAGTCAAGGCAAACAGAACTTGAGAATTCTCCCTTCCCAATTGCATCAAGAAGAGGGAGCTCTCTAAGCCAAGTGGGCATGCTAGGTTTTAGCCTTTTGTTTTTTTGAAAACAGAGAGCCAGTGGAGAGGCGATTTAGAATCATAAAATAGTATATAGCTTAGGAAAAACCTTGGAGATCACTTAAACCATTTCCCTCCTTCTCTTGAATGCCTTCATATAAATCCCTATGGAAGAAAAAGGTCTTTCAGTGAGTAGGTTTGAAATGATTTGGGTAAAACTTGGGGTTCATTAAAAACCCTACCTTTTATATAAATATGGCATCAGTATTTTTTCATCCAAGACCTGCCTGCATTCATTGACTCTCAGTTTCTCTCTGTGGAATTCCAAATTTGCATTGAATTTAAATTCTTCAAAGGTAAGAAAAACACATCCCTGTTCAGGTTTTAAAACCAACATTAAATTCTGTTCTCCTTTGCCCTTACATTATAGTACAAAGAAGTTTTCATTAAATGATCACATCGTCTGTATCTGGTGTTGCACAATTCCATTTTGTGCATGAAGATGTATTTCTTTTCTGCTGCATTATATTACACTATTTATTGAGCCATTTATCACGTAATGTGGTGCCTGGGTTCAGTTTTCTTGAAACTGCAGAATCAAATATCCATGTCTCCATATATCTGAGTTCTTAGTGTAGCTACTTTTGTGAGAGAATTGCTCCTTGGGAGTCTTGACAGACTGGGCAATCTTCCCTGCTTCTTTTCCCCGGGTGCCGGCAGGAGTTGATTGTAAATCTATAATGGAGGAGGTACTCAAATAGGAGAGTAACACCCAGAGAGTCTCTTGGCTCCTGAAATGTGCTCAATAACTATTCAGCAGTATTTTCCCCTAGCTTTTTAAGGCATTCATAAGGGAGAAGTAAATCTTTCTTTGTCTTTGTCTCCCACCCGTCTTCATGGTTAGGGATTGCTGGATAAGTAGGTAGTTACCCCAAATGGCCCCCACATTTCTCTCACTCTAGTGTCACGGTTCCTACAGTTCCGCATTAGAGATGAATTCCTTTTTTGTTGCTATAGAATAATAACATCTCAGATTTCAAAGGGACCTGAAGTCATTTGGTCCAACTCATATCCAAATCCCCCTCTACAGCAATTCCTAAAAAAAATGACCATCCAATCTCCGTAAAGACTTTTATGTCAAGATAGCCTGAAAAACTAATTGTGAGAGATGTTCCTGTTTATAGTGAGCTAAAATATGCCTTTCTGGAACCTCCACTTGTTATTTCTAGTTTTGTTCTCTGGGGCTCCCGAAAATAAGTCAAATTTCCTTCTACCTAGCAGAATTTGAAGCCACTTGAAAGGGTATTGAAGATAGATATCAAAGCTTCTTTAAGTCTTCTCTTCTCTAGGCTAACCATTTCCAATTCTTTCAACAGATGGTATGTTTTGAAGTTCCTTTATTATCCAGCTTACCCTCTTCTGGATAGGTTCCAACTTGGCATTGGCCTTCCTAAAATGTGGCAGCCAAAACTGAATATTCCAGATGTGTCTAAGCATGGAAGAGACCAGTAATGCTCTCACTACTACCATCCCTTCCGGAGAGTATGCTTCAATTAATGACTGTTCTACCTAATACCTAAAGTCCTGTTTTAGGCAATAAGCCTTTCCTAGTGTTTAATTTTAGTGCTTTCCCCTTGAGATTTTCTCCAATTTTTCCTATATGCTTCTTGTTTGTACATAGCTATTTGGATAGAATCTCCCCCATTAGACTTGGAGCTCTTTGAGAACAGGAACTATTTGGAGGGGGGAAGGGAAGGGTGAGGAGGTAACCTTTTTCTTGTATCCTCAGTACTTAACTGAGTGCCTGCTACATAGGTAGGTTCTTATTAAATGCTTATTAATCGTAGACCCTTAATAAATACTTATTAATTGGGAGGACTTGGGTTCAAATGTAGCCTCAGGCACTTCCTAGCTATGTGACCCTTGGTAAGTCACTTAACTCCAACTGCCCAGCCCTTGCCACTCTTCTTAGAATTGATACTAAGACAGAAGGCAAGGGTTCAAAAAAATAAGTGCTTGTTAACTTATCAACTTATACTGAGTGTACATACAGTTCACGAATCCCACCAGGTCTCTCTCATATGAAATGTTATCTGGCTATGCCTTCTTCCCTTTCCTGTTCTCAAATAGCTAATTTTCAATTTTCAATTCAATTTTCACCAAAGAACTTTACACATATCCCTTAGTAATACTTTTTTCTTTTAATCAGTTCATAGCCTCCTATTCTAATCTGGATTCTCACACTATTGTCTAATGTGCTTGCTATGACATATTTGTCTATATCACATACATATCTATAGGTGCCAACCTGTCAAGGAAGACTCAGAGAATGAAACTCTATAGCTGTTTAAGAATGATGTAGGATACAGACACTTCTTGCTTTGTGACCCTGGGTAAGTCACTTGAGGCCAATTGCTTAGCCCTTACTGCTCTTCTGCCTTGGAACTGAGGCTTAGTAAATAAATGGCCAGAATAAATTATCTCAAACCTAACCACGCAGCAATGCTTCCACAAATAGAAACCAATATGTCTTCCTCTTCCAGACTTATCTCTTCTACTAACAATGGAGACCCCTAAACACAAGTCTATTGTCCTACTGTGTAATCTGGATCTGGTCAAGAGAGCTAAGCAATAAGCTAGGAATAGAAAGTGTCCCCTAGGAAGTTATGCCATTTAGTGTTTGCATGGTTCTTTCCATGTGTTCTATTAAAAATAGAAAATCACAAAAACACTCCTGTACAGTGTGAATAAACAGTTGAAGTCCTGATCTGCACTTCTTTTGTGCTGGAATAAAACTTGGCTTTGTGATTTAAAAAATATTCAGAGAAGGGAAACCAAGATGGTAAAGAGCTTCAAATATATATAATTTGAGGATTAGTTGAAGAAGGCAGTATGATACAGGAGAAAGATACTCACTCTGTAGTCTCAGGATCTGGATTCAAATCTCACCTCTGATATTTTTATCCTATGTCACCCTGGAAAACTCACCATGAATGTGTTGGATAATTTTGAAGAAGTCACTTTGTTTCTTTTTTTAATCTTTGTTACAAGGGTTAACTCATTGAGAAGAGAGTGATACATTGCAAAACAAAGGTGTTATCACCATAAAAGATTAAAAAACTATGGTTATTGTCATTATGTTAATGACTTTATTAGCTCATTTTTTCTCCCGAATGGGTAGCCTTAAAGCATTGAATCCTGGGAGTTGCGAAAGGTAGAGGAGAGAAGAGATACTGAAAAATGAAAGATGCAGAAAGGGCAACTAGTCCCACAGGCCAGTTTTAATGGGAGTTGTCTCTTCTCACAAAAGCTCTACCTGCTTCATTCCCAAACATCAACTTGACTTCACCTATTCTTTTCAAACAACAGGAGAATATAATAACAACAGTGCGAGAGGGGAATTTGGGGAAAGAGAGACAAGTTTGCAGCAAAGGGAAATGGAATTTGATGACACAGCAGACACAGGGGCAGACCTGGTTGGAATCTTGAAGGAGGGGGTCTGGAAGCTCTAACTGCCAGCCAGAAGGGAGCTGGTTTGGGTCTGGGAAGTCAGAGCCATCTCTCAGTTTGAGCTCCGACCTGGGGATCTCCAACCCATTCCAACCCATTCCTGTGAGCTCTTTCTACCACAACCTGGAAACTGCTGAAGGATTGAACTCTGCAAACTATACAAGAAGATCCAAACTGAGAGAGGAAGCAGATTGAACTGCCAAGGTTGTCTCAGGGAGGATTTCCTCTGGGGTGGACCTAATCACTTCTGACTCCAGCTGTCCACACTACTCAATCTATATTCTAAAAGACTAAAAGACTGTGTGGGTTTAAGCTTAGAGTTAGATAGAGAGCAGGGGACTTTAGTGAAGAGAGAAGAGCCACAGCCTGGCCAGGGATCCGAGAGACTTTCGGGTCAGTTTGGGGCCCTTAAGGTAGACTTTCCAGTGATAGGGACTCACCTACAACCCATTCACCCAAATACCTTTCCTGTCATTTCCTGAATAAGCCTAGTTGTTCTACTACACAATAAATCAGGTTGGATTTCTACTGGCCTAGGACAGAGAGCATTGCCATCTTTGCTGTTTGTCCTGGAAGAGACAGCCCTGTCAGGCTGGGTTACATCAAATCCCAGCCACCCGTTTATTTAAAATAAAGGGTCTCTCTTCACATAACAACAACAGCCATTTGTATAGAGCTTATTATATAGGACAGGCATCCTGTTGAGAGCTTTATAATTATCTCCCTTTATCTTCACCATGACCCTATGGGAGATAAGTATTTTTGTTGTCCCCATTTTATTGATGGGGAAAGTGAGCAAACGGATTAAATGACTTGTCCAGGGTAAGAAAGCTAATGAGTATCTTGGGTCAGAGGACTCAGCTCTTAACTTTTGACCCCACACTCTAATACCACCTAATAGAATAGTTTACTTTGCCCTGGTAAGGACTTAAGAGCATCCCCCCCTCCAAAGTACAAATCTGCTTATGTCATTTCCTTTCTTAATAATCTCTAGTGGCTCCCTAGTACTTCTGAGAGCGAATATCAGCACTTTTATTGGCATTTATAGTCCTTTATTAACCTGGCCCCAAAACTATTGCTATTCTTCATAGATGAGTCAAAATAGTCAAAACTAGCCTTTTTACTTTTCTTCATTCATTGCTCTGTACTTCTCATGTCCGGGCTATCCCTCATTCTGGAAATGCATTCCTTGTTCACTTTTTAGAATTCTTAGTTTTCTTTAAGGCTCACTTCAAATGCCCCACTATCCTTGAGGTCTCTCTTGGTAATGCCACCATTACCAGCATCTCTTTCTAGGCCTAGAACAGTGGTTCCTAAAGTGGGTGCTGCAGCGATCCAGGAAGGCGATGATGGTCACAGGTGCATTTATCTTTCCTATTAATTGCTATTAAAATTTTAAAAAATTAATTTCTAGGAGGCTAAGTAATATTTTTTTCTGGAAAGGGGCCAGTAGGCCAAAAAAGTTTGGGAACTACTGGCCTAGAAACACACTCACCTTGTCTTCCTCTCCTCCTCCCATATAATATAAGTTCCATGATTCAGTGATTGTTTTATTCCTGTTTTGGTTCAAATGAAATACTATCTGTAAACACCTAGCACAATGCCTGGTGCATAGCAGACATTTTTTTTAACGCTCAGTTCCCTTCCCTTCCTATTCCCAAAACCCAAACTAATTTTTAGGGTGAATAATAAATGCTTATTGATTGATCAATTAGCTAATTAAGTTGCTTTCCTGTTTATAATTTACAGCCTTCTGTTCTAAAGAAGTGTAACCATTTGAGATAAAATATTTAGGTGGGGGGTGTTTAGGGGTAAGACAATTGAAAGTAGTAATCAGGGGCTGTTGGGTGACTCAGTGGGTTTTGAGCCAGGCCCAGAAATAGAAAGTCCTGGGTTTAAATCTGTCCTTAGACACTTCCTAGCTGTGTGACCCTGGACAAGTCACTTAAACCTACCCTTACTGCTCTTCTACCTTGGAACCAATATTTAGTATAAGTTCTAAGACAGAAGAAAAGGATTAAAAAAAAAATAATCATCCATAGCACCTGGCTTGGTAAATTATTCATGGGAAGAAGTCTAGGTTTAGAAAGCATTAGTAGGTGGGTGGGTAGGTCCATCTGTGGCTTTAAAGAGAATTTGACTGAGAAGACTGGATGGGATTTCCCCCTTCTTGGTGGGGGGTGGGGTTAGAGTGGGGCTTCTATAGCAGAGAGTTTCAGTGCTGAGTATTTGGGTGCATGTGTGCAAATCCACCTACTCTGCTGGATGTTGAAGCTGTTGGCACAACACCGCAGGTTGCTGACTTGAGACCATGCATACTGGATTATACTTCTGCAGTCTTGTATTGTTTTCATTTGTGCCAGACCTGTCTCCCCAAAAAGACTGTACGTTTCCTTCGGGCAAGAATCTTGAGGGGTTGATTTTCTTGTTTATCCCCCACTACTGCAGTTAAATAGTGGATAGCTCTAGAGCTGGAAGGAGCCTAAGAGGCCAGGGACCGCAATCCCTTCCTTTGCAGATGTAATATTTAGAATTTAGATATTATATAGATATATATTTTAAGGTGTGGTTATCAGGAATCAATAATTCAGACTGATTCCTTAATTAAAATAGACCCAAGTCAGGATGGGTTTTGTGGTAGTTTATTTACAATTAGGAAGGTAAAAGGTAGGGAAGGAGAGAGAGGGAGATGCTGGCCTGGGGCCGGCAGAGGCCCGGACAGAGAGAGGGTTAAAGGGCTAATTAAACTAGGCTACAAGCCACAAGGCCTAGCAATCAGAGAGGCAAGAAGCCTACTTAAGGGAGAGAGTCTGGAAAATGCCAAGGTAGGCCAAGGCAGTCAGCCTAACTTACCCACGTAACCATTCAGAGTGGAAGCAGCCTGAGGTCTCAGCTAAGATCCTTCAGCACCAAGTTCAAAGTGGGAACTGCCTCAACAGGAAGTTACCATCATACTAATTCAAGTGGACAAATGGCAGCCTCTACACTGATTTGGACTGCCCAAAGGGTAGTCTCTTGTTCTTGATTTGTTATTTATTGTCACATGTGGGTAACTTGTCTCCCCTCCCCACTAAGGGAGGTGGGGATGACATTATCTCTGGTGGCTAAAGTTTTAACTAAGAATGGACTTGAGCTACTTCCATTTACACACAGAGGAGAGAAGGGAGGCCCGAAAGAAGGAAGGGTTAGCAAGTAACAGTCTATAGAGGTACCCCTTGAACCCGGGTCAGTGTTTTTTCTTCTCTAAAATTTTGTCATAGAGTAGGTTCTCAGCAAATGTGAGTTATTTGTTTCTACTTGATATTTACCACTTTTATATTTACTTTTATAGTTACTTTATATTTACAATATAAAAATGAGTTTAGGGGCAGCTGGGTAGCTCAGTGGAGTGAGAGTCAGCCCTAGAGACAGGAGGTCCTAGGTTCAAACCCGGCCTCAGCCACTTCCCAGCTATGTGACCCTGGGCAGGTCACTTGACCCCCATTGCCCACCCTTACCACTCTTCCACCTATGAGACAATACACCGAAGTACAAGGGTTTAAAAAAAATGAGTTTGTATTTACTTTATATTTATGGTATAAAAATGAGTTTATATTTACAGTATTAAAATGAGTTAAGCAGCTAAATGATGTACCTGGGCCAGAAGTCAAGAAAACTTGAGTACAAATCAAGCATCAGGTATTTACTCCTGCGTGACTCTGGGCAAGTCACTAACCTCAATCCGTTTCAGTCTCTTCATCTGGAAAATGGAGATAATAATAACTCCCAGAAGTTTTAGGGAGAATAAAATGAATTAATATTAATGAAGTGCCTTGTAAACCTTATGGTGCCAAATGTTGTTGTAGGCATTTTTACTATGATTATTATCATTATTATCGTTATCATTATTATTATTATCATTATTATTATTATTATTATTATTATTATTATTATTATTATTATTCTCAGAGCACAATAACTTGGTGGTAACTGGAACTGACTGCATCTCTTCCTCTCTTCGATCACCTCCTCATTCATCCTCAGTCATGTTGGTGCTTCATATCTGGCCTCAGACACTTCCTAGCTGTATGACCCTGGGCAAGTCACTTATTCTCCTTTAACCCTTACCTTCTGTCTTAGTATCAATACTGGGTATTGGTTCCAAGGCAGATGAGCAATAAGGGCTAGACAATGGGGATTAAGTGACTTGTCCAAGGTCACACAGCTCAAAAGCGTCTGAGGTCATATTTGAAGCTAGGATCTCCTGTCTCCAGGCCTGGCTCTCTATCTACTGATCCACCTATCTACCCCAATTTCATTTTTTTATTTTTTTTTAATTTTAATTGTTTTCAGTTTAAATTTATTTATTTGTTACATTAAATTTCCCATGTATCTCTTTCCTTTCTTCCTTCCCCTCCCCAAATTAGAAAAGGCATCATTTGACAAAAAAAAAAAAAAAAAAACTTCCTGTGCCACCTATGATTTTGGCTACAGTTTTTTAAAATTATCTTATACTATTTTAAACCTGTAGCATGTCTTTATTCCATATTAGAGGATTAGCCCTTTAAAGGCAGAGATGGTAGCCTATGCTTCTTTTTCTCTCTCAGAGAGTCCACCACGAACTACCTTCTGAAAAGCATATGTTAATTCTTCTGCAATGAGGGTCACAAGGTTTAGAGCTGGAAGGGGCATTAAGAAGTCAGGTAGACCCGGGCTTCTTAATCTTTTTTGGGTTTTGGAGCCCCTTGGCATTGTGGGGAAGCCTATGGACTCCCTCTCAGAATAATTTTTAAAAACATAAGATAAAATTCACAGATTACAAAGGAAAGCAACTGCAATAAACTACGGTTATAAAAACCTACCAGTATATATGTGTACATGTGTATGCATGAGCACATGTGTAAACATGTACATTTTTATACATAAATATGTATGCACATACATATATTATATATTAATATAGCCAATTGTTTTACAAATATAAATAAATCTAATAAATAATATTAATTTATAATATAACAATAATTTAATAAAATATATAACAAAATAATAATAATATAATTATGTGGGTATATTTCTATGAATATATAGTTTATATGTTTATGTAAAATGCATAATATATGTATATATTTTGTATATACTTATATATGTTATATTTATTTGTTATGTTTTATTTATATTATGTTATCAGTTATCAATTATATTATATTATTTATGTACATATAAATAAATATACATATATTACATACATATTTAAAACCAAGTTCATAGATTATAGGATGGAAACTTCTAATTCTGATGTAGATTCCACATTTTCAGGATGAGGAAATCGAAGTCCAGAGGGTTTTATTTAGTCAATTAATCAAGGTCAAATAGGCATCTAAAGACAGAGGATTTGAAACCTCATCCTTAGAATCTAAATTCAGTACTTCTGCTAGGCTATGTTGGTATCTCTTTTGTTATAAGGAAAATGAGGCCCCCAAAGGTTGAATGTGCTGGGCTTGATGATCTCTGGGATCCCTTTCTTCACTCTGCTAGCTTTTCCATTTCTATGATTCTTTGACTTTCAGGCTTCCAGGATTACGCAAGGTTTCCAAGTTTTTGTATAAACTTTTATTTTTCTTCTGCTTCCTCTCCGAATTATCCTAAAGTATGGCTCTTTGGGCCTGCTTGTCCTACCCTGGTTTGAAATTGGCTGACTTCATTTCAACACAGTAATGAAATGAAAAATGGAAAATAAATAACTGGTTACATCTGAGGTTGGTAGAAAGAAAGAAATGGAGAAGGATACTGAAGGTGCTGAACTGATTGAGAGAAGCTGAGATTCTCCTCTGCAAAGAGCTTCGCTCAGTGTGATTAAAACAAGATTTGCATCGGATGGCTCCTGGGGCTGTTCATCAGTATTTAAGGGAGCTCATAAATCCACCAAGGAGACAGTTCTCTGGCAAAATTCTCCTCTGTGACCTGATTGTAGCAAAAATCAAAGGCATTATCCAAGACATGCAAAAAATCACTCTTAATGAGTTGGCTGGAAGAATAAAAATATTTTCCAACAACTTGCTGATCAATGAGTTTGTACCCCAAGAGGACAACTGTTAGTCCTCCATAAGCTCACTCATTCAATCAATCAACAAGTACATACTATGCTCCTACAATTTACTCATCACCAGAGTGCTAGGCACCCTCAAGGGTATAGAATCATAAGACTAGGATTCGAGTTGTGTGTTGGGAAAGTCGTGGAGAGAGATGCACAGAAAAATAGCAAATAATATTTTATCATTGTGGTTTTGTTGGTGTGCACTCATTGCACCTGTGTGGATTGCAACTTCTCTGTTTTAGATTAGATGATGGACTTCAAGAGGTGCTGAGCCTGAAAAATTGGTCACTTAATGGCCAGAATTCTAAGTGTGATTTTCTCTAAGCTCATCCAGGATGGTATTAGAACAATAAACATAATTTTTTTCTCCTTGGATCTTGGGTTATTTCTTTTCTTAAGTTTCTAATCCACTTTGGGAATTATGGAGGTAATTTATTCTCATAGTCTCCTTGGAACATAGGTGTAAAATTGGGAGGGAACTTAGAAGTATTGGAGTAGAGAAGATGATATATTTTAAGTGCTAAATTACCATAAAAGTTCAGAGAGAAGGGAGTACCAAGGAAGGATGAAGTAGCTATTGTTGTTCTTTAATCATTTTCAGTCTTGCCTGATTCTTTATGACCCATTTTGGGTTTTCTCAGCAGAAATACTGGTTTGTCATTTTTTTCTCCAGCTCATTTTACAGATGAAGAAATTGAGGCAAACAGGGTTGAATGACTTGCCCAGGATCACATAGCTTATAAGTGTCTGAGGCTTGAATTGAACTCACAAAGATGAGTTTTCCTGACTCCTAGCCCCTCCTTCTATACCCTGGACC
>NC_058130.1:171425007-171433684 GCF_016433145.1 Gracilinanus agilis
CTCTCTCTCTCTCTCTCTCTCTCTCTCTCTCTCTCTCTCTCTCTCTCTCTCTCTTTTTCTCTTTCTCTTTCTCTCACTCTCTCTTTCTCTCTCCCCTTATCCCATCTCTTTCTCTCCCTCCCTCTTTTCTCTCCCTCTTCCTTCTTCCCTCTTTCTCTCTTTCCCTCTCTCTCTTTTTCTCTCTGTGTTTCTTTCTCTTTTTTAAATAGAACACGAAGTCTGAAGGCACATTTATGTAGGGAGGATTCATCAAAATCTCTAATTAAATACATGACAGCTGGTGAATTAAAGCATTTTGTCTTAGCTCTGCCATCCTATAATACTTTATAATCCTGAGAGTCCAAAGTATGAATTAATTATAATTCTAAGAACCCTGATACCCAATTGAATGGGGAAGGAGGGGGGTTGAAGGAAAGGAATCAAATGGTGACTTCAGATGCCTCAGAGGAAGAGATGCTGTGTGGTTAATAATAAATAAGGAGAAAAGAATTATTGCTAGATTCCAGAATTTTATTTAGGGAAAAGGAGCTGCCATTAAGAAGCACTTATAGGCTTATTTATTTATTTTTGATTGATTGATTGATTGAAGTAAGAGGCAGTGTGAAGCAGTGCCTAGGAAGTCAGAAAGGAGGGAGTTCAAGTCTTACCTCTGAAAGGGATTGACTATGTGAGTAATTTGCTTAACCCCTCAATGTACCAGGAAACTTTAAAATAATAAATAATAATAATAATCATATTTATATAATGCTTTTGGGTTTGCAAAACGCTTTATAAATATTATCTCTCACTATCATCTCAATCACCTTGGGGAGTAGGTGCTATTATTATCACCATTTCACAGATGAGGAAATTGAAGCAGGCAGAGGTTAAGGAATTTGTTAAATGTCACATTAATATGTGTCTGAGTTGAAATTTGAACTCAGGTCTTCCTCAGGCAAGGCCTGGCATTGTGCCACATAGTTGCAGAGAAGGTTCTAATCTGATTTGATAAATGACACAGGTGGTTCTTTGAGAGGCATTCTTATACCAGTGAAATTACAAATCTGATTTAGTTCAAGACCATGTTCAACTCTTACTAACCTGGCTTTGTTTCTGCGTGTATGTGTGTACACATATGTTCCCAAAAGGTTTATGTGTATAGACCCAGACACACACCAAAAAAAAAAGATCCTTTAGGTGAGATGGAGCAAAAAATAGTCCACTCATCAATGGTCACTGGGATCGGTTGTTCAATTATTTTTCAATCTATCTAGCTTCTCTTGACCTCATTTGGGGTTTTCTTGGCAGAGATAAAGGAGTGGTTTGCCATTTCCTTTTCCTCATCATTTTAGATCATTTATAAGGAAACTGAGGCCAACAGGGTTAAGCGACTTGGGCAAGGTCACATAACTAGTATGTCTCTGAGCCTGGATTTTAACTCAGGAAGAGGAGTCTTCCTGATGCCATGTTGGGAACTTTATCCATTGTGCCACCTACCTTGGATTGAATATTTTGAGCAATTACTTGGTATTATGAAATGTCAGCGTCACATTTCTAAATGTAATCAGTGGTCAAAGATTGTTATAATCATTCTTTTAATTTCAGTTCATTCCAATATTTCTTAAATGTTTTAACATGTGCCAAGCACTGGGAGCACAAAGACAAAAGCAAACAGTCCAAGTGCATGCCATTGGGGTTTTATATCTTTTTTAGAGATCTCATGCTCTTAAACATGAGAGATTAGATAAAGTGATTTAGTAGGAGACAGGAAGATCTGGATTCAAATCCTGTCTTAGAGACTTATTGGCAGAATGACTAGATAAGTTAGCTCACTTCTCTGAGCCTCTGTTTTCACATCTATAAAATAAGGGAAGTTGGACTGAATGACCTCTGACATCCATTCAAATATACAAATCTAGATTTTACCAGTACTTTCTAGCACTCTCCTGACTTCTTCCCTAGTGATCATATAGGAACAAAATGTATAGAATCTGTATAGTTTCAATATCAAAGCAGTTTGTACTAAAAGAATAAACCAACTATTTGAAATCATACAGATAAAAAAAGAAAAAGAACCCTGTAACTGTGTCTAACTACTTAATTGAATCTCTCTCCCTCTTCACCTCTCCTCTCCTCTCCTCTCTTCTCCTCTCCTCTCCTCTCCTTCCTCCTCTTTCTCTTTCCCTGTTCCTGTCTCTCTCTCCTCTCAGAATTAGTAGGTCTGTAGGTTTAAAGCCTACTTTCTAATACTGGCCCTCTGTACAGAAAGAAACTGAAAAATAATGGTGGAATTCAGCCAATTGGTTATTGTGAAAATAACCTGTCATTTTCCTGAATTCAACCTCTTTCTCCCCCTTAACCAGTGTGTGTAGATGCACCTTTATTCATCCTAAGCTGCTAGCTTTTTACATAGACTTCAGTAGTTGCAGTTGTTTTGAATGTTCCAGAGAAATGCCCAGTACTTGGGCTGTGATTCTCAGCTCTGGTTAACTAATAAACTAGGGGTACCGAATATTTTAGGATGGGGCAGGGAGTTCTAGAATGCTGGAGGATATCTCAATCCGAAATTAAATTCTATTCTCTTTATTTTAGAACATACCTGTATCACATATAGTATTTGTATTAAAGGGGCCAGAGAGGGGCTATCCTTGCATCAAATGAACAGAGCTAGGGTACCTAAGTTATACTTTGGGAGTTGCTATGCTGGGATATTTTTTCTGACCTGTTATATGAGGTTACAGATAAGAGCTTGTCTTTGTCAGCAGCTCTCCATCTGCCTATTCATATCGTTTTTTCCCCCTGAAGTGCAAATATGTCACCAGGACCCAATTGATATAGTCATGTCTCCCCAACCCCAGGTATTGCTTTTCCTGAATGTTCCATTCAACATGCTAGTGTTGATACTTTAGGTATCCTCAGGGATAAAGTTTAGAAGTTTAAGGAATGAAAAAACAGACTGCCCTATGTCATTCCGAGCATTTAATGATATCATTTATTCTCCTCCTCCTCTTCCTCTTCCTCTATCTCTTCCTCTATCTCTTCCTCCTCCTCCTCCTCCTCCTTCTCCTCTTCCTTTTTCTTCTCTTCCTTTTATCCTTCTTTTCCCCTTTTCCTTCTTCTTCTTCCTCTTCTTCCTTTTCCCTTCCTCCTCCGCCTCCTCCTTTTCTCTTCTCTTTCTTTCTCTCTAGATATATATAGCCTGTTTATGACTTTTATTTCCTTTTATTCTTTAAATATCTTTGTTTGGCTTACTTGAGGAGCTTTTCCATTGTGGAAATCTAAGCACCATGTGCCACACCATGTGGTGACTGAAATGAGTCTCTCTGTCTCTGAGAAGAGCCAACCTGGCCAGGTAGGGAGCCCAGCGGGAGGGATAGTAAAGCAGAACACCTTAATGATGGCTTAAGAAACTTACAAATAAAGCTAAGAGTTCTAATGTTTAATTTCAAGTGACTGAACGTTAACATTTAATTAACTTTTGACTGTTAAACCAATATTAAATCTGGTAGGAAGCTAGGGGGAAGCTCTCAAGTATTGGACACTCCCATGGCTGTTACATTGTTATTTAGGAAGATGGGAGCCCTGAAGAGCAACACATGTAACATGTGAGCCAAGACACATGTACTCTCCTGACTTACGGCCCGTCCATTTTTATGATCAATATGTAGCAATGATAATAGCTACCTTTTATAAAGTAGTTCCCTACATTATTTCATTTGAACCTCACAGTGGGGAGAGGGAAGGGGGATGAGAATAAGCATTTATATAGCACCAACTGGATGCCAGGCACTGTGCTAAGCATTTTACAAATATCTCATTTGATCCTCACAAGAACCCCCTAATGTCAGTGCTGTTATAATCCTCATTTTATAATTAAAGTAACTGAAACAAACAGAAGTTAAGAGACTTGCCCAAGGTCTCATAGCTAGTAAGTGTCTGAGGCTGGATTTGAACTCAGGTGTTCCCAGCTCCATGCCTAGTACTCTCTTCATTATACCACCTAGCTGCCATATCGACTATACTTCACTGCCTCTCATATGAGATGCTATGATTAGGAAACTAAGCCAAACAGAGGTTATCTGACTCGCCCAGGGACACACAGCTGATAAGCATCTGAGACTGAATTTGAACTCAGAACTTTCTGACTCCAGGCTCAGTGCTCCATCTGCTATGCCACCTCGTCCTCTGAAGGAGATAAAAACTAAAGGAATTACTGAATTCATTTTGTAGATGAGGAAACTGGAACTCACAGAAGTCATGTGATTTACTTGTGGTCACATAGGTGCAGGTTTCAAATCCAGGACTGTCCTTGATTTCACATTCAGCCCTTTCCCCATAAACCACAATGCTTTTCAATTCAAATTATCTGTATATGATTATCTATAAATGATGATCCAGCACCTGTTGGGGAAGCAGGTATGTCAGACACATGGTGTGACCTTATAAACCAGGTCGGGTTATAACAACCATAACAAGCAATAGAATGATAACAATAAGAAAAGTAGCCTTTTGGTAGCACTTCGAAGGCTTGCAAATTGCTTTATCTCATTTGATCCTCCCAACAACCTTATGAGGCAGGTACTATTATTTTCCACATTTTACAGATGAGGAAACTGAGGCAAAATGAGGTTAAGTAACTTGTTTTGTATCATACGCCTAGTAAACATCTGGAGAGGGATTCCAACTCAATCCTTTCCCAGTCCAAATGCAGCATTTTATCCACTGAATCACCAAGTTGCTTAAGAAGCAAGGTGCCTACTAAGATCCAAGATCCCATTCACTTTGTTTGTATGGAAAAAGGCAAAAGTTGCTATTTATGGAGCACGTTGATGCTTTCAAAGCATTTTCTTCTTAAGAACTATATAAGGTAGTTACTACAAATAGCATTCTCCCCATTTTATTAATGAGGACACTGAGGCCCAGAAACATGAAGGTAGCCTGCCTACAAACCTACAAATATCTTGTGCTTAAGGAGACAGAACTCTAAGTCTTCTTACTGAAATTTTAGCAGATCTTTTAATGTGGCATAGATGCCTCTTCGGTTTTCAGTAGTCTACACTGAGATTGAAGATGACATAATTATAGGTTCCAAGCTCAAAGTGACCAGAGAAGTCATCTATTCTAATCTCCTTATTTTACAGATAAAGAAACTGAGTTCTGGAGATACGAACTTCAACAAGTTTAAACAGGGAGAAAGTACTAGGGCTGGGATTTGAACCTGTGTTCTCTGATTCCAAGTTCAGTCCTCTTTTCATTATACCCAGAAAGCAAAGCTCAAATGAATACATACTGTGGCCGTCCCCATTCATGTTCTTGGGGTCCTTTGACAGAAGCAACAAGTGAAGGTGATTCTGATCTAACTCTGATTCTGATCTCTTATTTCCTGAAACTCAATCTGGCAACCTGACCTAGCTGAGATATGACTATATAAAAGTTGAGAACCTAATAATACAGTTGTTCCTTCCACATTCCTTTCCCCATCATGATTTTGATATATCCTGGGTCAGCATACAAAATTAAATGGGAATTTTTGAGGAGTATTGTGGAAGGTACAGATGAAATGTGAAGGCCAGCAGATGACACAGAAAAAGTTTAGAACTCAGAAATGCATTTTTAACTCAAAAATTTTAATAAGGTATTATATGTAAATACCTCATTAAAGAAAAAGATAAAATTCAAGCTTCTCTAATATGAAGAGAGGGCCAAGAATTTTTACACAGATTTTCCAGATTGCAGGGGCACTGTTCCTCTAACTCTTATGATATAGAAGGGAGAACTATACTTCTATACTTCCCTAATGAATAAAGGAGAGAGCCAGGTTGGCACAATGGATAGAGGACCTCGCCTGGAGTCAGGAAGGGTCATCTTCCTGAGTTCAAATCTGTCCTTAGACACTAGGTGTGTGACGTTGAACAAGTCACTTAAGCCCGTTGCCTCAGTTTCCAGCTGGAGAAGGAAATAGAAAACCAGTCTAGTATCTTTGCTAAGAAAACTCCAAATGGAGTCATAAAGAGTTGGACATGAATAAAAAGTGACTGAACAAAAAATGAATAAAAGGAAAGTCAACCCATTCAATTTATTGAACAATGGATCATTTGATTTTCTTAATGGACTAGGGGATTCTGCCCAGATAGATGAAGTTCTTCACCCTGTCTCTCCTCCCCACTGGTTTTAATGATACTTCTATCTCTGTATACTTTTATAGGGAAAAGCCTTCTTTTGGTTATACTATAATGCCATAGGTTTGGAGATAATTGGCCTCTAAAGAGGCCATCAGACCTCACTCTTCACCTAGTATTCTGTCCTTATTCTGGATAATTAATTCCTTGACCTTGTCTTTCTACTAAGGAGAATATCTCTTCTATATGTCAATGTAACTTTTCCTGTTATGCGGACCAACTTGGATTTGAAAACTGGAATCATATGCTTCCCTTGGGTGCATTCATACCCCATTTGGGTAGCTGGAGACCAATTATTAAACCCACTCTTCCCCCTCATCACCACTGAACCGAGGCATAATCCAATGCAGAGGAGTCCTAAATCCAGTTAAGTGCTATTTGCTTGAAACATTTCAAAGTAGCCAGCTTGGCTGGTCTTCAAATATTTTGTTAGCTAATCAAAGCCAGATTGTAGTCAGAGGCCATACCTAAATTTATTAGGAAAATTAATAGGCCATTTAAATTTTATTGGAATGAAGTGAAAATACAATAAGCATTCACACCAACAGATAGTCACTCATTATTGTCCTAACCTATGATGCAGGCCAATAATGAAAAATTGACTTCTAGTTTAGCCAAGAGACATTGATTTGGGGAGAACATTTTCCAGAAGGATAGCTTCACTCAATGTGTTTGAGTCCAATTGAGGGGTTCAAGGCAATGGAGCATTTTTCTTCCACCCACATTAGATTTATTTTGGAAAACAGTGGGACCGGGTGATTATTAAACATTCATCATGTAACATTTAAGGGCACTGAAAACCTATTCTGAGCGTCACTTGTCATGGCAGTGAGCTGTGAGTTGCAAGAGACCTTCATCTTGTCAAGGATCATGTCAGAGTTGCCAACTTGGCCTCTGCCAGGGGAAAACTGTTGAGGATGAAGCCTTTAAGGATCTGTGCTGTGTTATTTCAATGAAGTGAAAAACACAACACAAGCCCTAAGTGGTAGCATTAGAATCCATAATTACTGCCAGCTGATTCTTTCTGGAAGTCTAATTCTTGACTTCTAGAAGTGGCAGTAAGCGGTGAGAGAAGGATAGAGTGATGGGTGCCATGTGTGCTGGCTCTCTTTGTCCCTCCTCCTTCTGTCAGCATGATCTACATTCCAGATACAGAAAGGAGAGAGGAGGTGGAAGGTCCCTAATGAATAAAGGAAAACTCAGCCCATTCTGTTTATTGGAGAGTAGAGCAGAGCAGAGCATTTAGGGAAGAAGCTCAGCAATGCCGATTTCCCTGTCTTAGTGGGCTAGACATTCTTCATGAAGGGTTATCCTCTCCTATGATGCTATAATTTTGATGAAGACACAAATAAGTTATAAATAGCCCAAGTACCATAGTGCCTCTGCTCCTACAGGAAGGCCCCAAGGTTACCAGGCGCATGTGTGACATAAATGCAGTAGAGCATTTTAATTAGATTCCTTTACCAGAACTCCTGACCTTCTGTGTAGCACATTAATGTATTTTACTAATTATAAATGCAATTAAAAAGTACTGAAATAAAATTAGGCTGATCTATCTAATTTACATTAAGCACTTTCAAATTATGCAGATTTTTAAGTCTCCCTCCTTTTTTTTTTTTTCAATTTGTGTTTCAGGGTAAAATTGTCTGCATTAAAACAGCTGGAAAACAACCTTGTAGGAAAACAAATTTCTTTTCTGTGATTATTCACAGTGTGTGAGTTAATTTCCAAGGCAGTAATATACTTAGCTATCATTAGGGTAGTGACTCACACAATAGAACACAGGCGAGCAAGGGATGGCGGGTTGGGGGTGTTGGGTGAGCCCGGTTTTCGTTACTTATCGGAACGGGGTTCAGAGGCTAACTAGGCAAAAAATACGGATCTGATGGTCGCAAAACAGTCGAGATTTATAAACTGAAATAATAGCTGGAGCAATCTGCAGATCATAGAGACAAACCATCTGGTGAATTTATCTAGCAGAGCAGGTTTCTGCTGACGAGGTTGAACTACAGTAGCTCGGATGCCGAAATTATTGCGTGCCGTTATTAAAAATAAGAATGTTCAATTTAACTGGCTGTGGAAGTTACGGACTCGTTGCAGCTATGTATTAGTAGATGAAATGGGGCAGAAATGGAATAGCATTCCTAGCCCACAGCACCGTCTCCCAAAGGATTTGCCCTGTGTATGCTTTTCCCCCCTGTGTTGTGAGGAAACAATCCAAGACTAGGTTTGTTTGGAAGCTAGAGGAGACCTTTGCGGGACTTCCTCCTGGATTAAATCTGATCCTTTGGCTCACTCGAAGCAGAGGTATAATGAGCTGCTCTCCAGAGTTGCATGTAAGCTGCTTACAGCTTCCCTTGCAAGATTTACCCGCTCTTGCTTCGTGCACTCAATTTTATTTCCAGTCCAAACTTTGCCCTTTAAGCTTCTGATCAAAAGTGAGCCTAAAATAAATACCCCTAAATTGTGCCTGTTGAGGGGAGAGAGAGAGAGAGAGAGAGAGAGAGAGAGAGAGAGAG
>NC_058130.1:171436670-171437151 GCF_016433145.1 Gracilinanus agilis
ATTAATTTGATTATAACCTTATGAGTACCTAGTACCTAACACAGAACTTGGCATATATAGTAAGTGCTTAAAAATTGAATTTCTTGAATTTGGCCCATACCATCTTGTACATAAATCATAATCATAAATCAAAATCATAATTTTTTTCTTAGTACTAATAAATATTTTATATATATTTTCAGGCCTAGAGTCAAGAAGACTTGAGTTCTAATCTAGTCTCAGGCACTGACTAGTTGTGTGGTCCCTGGGTAAGTCATTTAATTTCCTCCACTATGAAATAGGGATAATAATAACACCTACCTGCCAGACTTGTTGTGAAGATCAAATGAAATCATACTGTAAAATGTTTAGAACTGTGCCTGGCACAATGTAGGCACTTAATAATCCATTCCTCCCTTGCTCCCTTGCTCCCCTCTCCCTCCCTCCCTCCCTCTCTTCCTTCCTTCCTTCCTTCCTTCCTTCCTTCCTTCCTTCCTTCCTT
>NC_058130.1:171437218-171463124 GCF_016433145.1 Gracilinanus agilis
TCTCTCTTTCTCTCTCCCTCCCTCCCTCCCTCTCTTCCTTCCTTCCTTCCTTCCTTCCTTCCTTCCTTCCTTCCTTCCTTCCTTCCTTCTTCCCTTCTCCCTTCCTTCTTCCCTTCTTCCCTTCTCCCTTCCTTCCTTCCTTCATCCCTCCCTTCCTCCCTTCTTCTCTTCCTCCCTTCCTCCCTTCCTTCTATTTTTGGAGCACTGGAGAGGCTACTAGGTTTATAGCTCTGAGCTTCAATGCTTTGAGGGATTTCAAGTTTTAAAAAGTCATAGACTGCCATCAAGGAGCTTTTAATCCATTGGGTCAATGTACTTAGAGTTAAAGAATTTGAGAGAAAACCCTGGATAGGTTTATTATTTCCTTCTTAGGCAGTTACCCTTACCTGTGGCCATTTCCTGAATGGCATTGCCCACTAATAGTGAGATTTCTTCAGGCAACCTGATCACTGGTGGACACTGCCAATCTTCTCATGTGTGAAGTATACCCAAGTGCTTGTACACTTGGATATATTTTACATGTAAGAAAAAGCTAGACAGATAAAGACTTGCCCACAGGGACCTTATTCTTATATCCTAGAGTAGAACTTGATCTAAGTTGATCTATTTTAGTTGTTAAACTATAGGATTTAACATAACTCAGTAGCATAAGGTTTTCTAGACCACCCATAAGGCAGGAACTCTGTGAACAGTTTCACTGTGAGGTTCCAGTGTGTTTCTTAGGTTGAAAATGGGAGAACATTTGAACCAAAGCTAACATGCTGTCGAATTAAGGCAGAAATCAGAATTTGTTCTGACAAGGGAAGTGCCTCACCTCTCTTCTGCTGTCCTCCCATCTCCTCCTCTGTTTGCTTTCTATAACTAAGCCTTAATTAATAAATATAGCCTTTCAAAAAGGAAGAGCCTTGATGTGACTGTTTTCTTTGGAGCCAGGAGCTGCCTGCCATGCCTCCCGTTCTCTGCCAAGCTCACCTCACAGACAAACATATTTAGCAAGTGTTTTCAGGACCTCCATAATAAGAATTGACATTTTCTAAATGAGGATTTCCTTGTTGGGCCCAGTAGCCCTGATGGATATTTGGGAAAATTGACGGCCCCTGAGAAATGTTTTTGCCATTACCAGCACTTCTCTGACAGGTTTTTAATAGTCCCACTAAAACCGCAGGATATTGAAAATTTTGTAGATGAAGTGGAAACTAGTGAAATTTACAGTGGTGGAAAAATCCAACCATCGGACTGCAGAATTTCTGGAACATGGGTTTTTGGTATCCTGACAATGAAAATGGTGATGGCCAGGATCTTCCTTATCTGTTGGATGGGGATACTAATATGCTGAGTAGAATGGGGATACTTGTATGACTTTATGAAATTCTGAAGGAAATAACCTTGTGAAAACTAGAGTGCTAGTTTTCTAGATAAGAAATTATAAATATATATAATATATAAAAATATATAATAAAATATACAATAAAAATAATAAAACTAGATAATAATAGTCAATATTTGCATGCTGTTTTATTCCACATGTATAATCTAATTTGATTCTTATAATAGTATGAGGCAAATAGTTATAGGTATTAGTAGCATTATTTAATAGGAGAGCAGAGCAGAAACTGGGTTAGAGAAGATTGGGGTTTCAAATTCTGTCATTGATGATAGGGTTGAGGATGAAATCTCTAACCCACAACAGTCATTCAGCAACATTTGCCACATCGGGTAACTAACCCAACTCCTTTGCCTGTCCAGGAATATCATATCACTTCTTGGGGGAGCTTTACATGGTAGAAAGGGATCTCTGTAGGGGTGATCAAGCCTCTCTCCCTGCATATCTTCACTCAGCTATTTTGACAGTTCTCCATGCTTGGGCTGAACTTGCTCTAGATTCCAATCTCTTCAATTGAGGAAACCAAGGCCGAGAGAAGCTAATGACTTGTCCATTGCAGATCTAAAACTGGAAGGGGACACAAAGGGCATCGTATTGAAGGATCTCATTTTAGGGGCAGCTAGCTCACTCATTGATAGAGAACCAGGCCTGGAGATGGAAGTTCTAAGTTCTGAGCTTGGGCACTTTCTAGCTATGTGACCCTGGGCAAGTTTCTTAAACCCCCATTGCCTAGTCCTTCCTGCTCTTCTTTCTTAGAGTCAATATATAGAATTGATTTCAAGACATTAGGTGAAGGGGTTTTGTTTTTTTATCTCATTTTAGAGATTGGGAAACTGAGATTTAGGGAGATTAAACAATTTCCCCAAAGTCATACAAATAACAAGTAATAGAAGCAAGACTGGAAATCCAGTCTGAATGCCCTGGAGCCAGTGTTATTTTCCCTAGACCACTGATGTATCACAAAGCTAATAAATGTCAGAGACCAAGACTGAATCCTTGGTAACTCCTGACTCCAAGTCTTTCTACTGCGCAATGTTTATTCTCAGTTATATAAATGTGAGATATTATTGAAGATAGCAATAGGATCTGTGATATTGTTATGGGGAACTCTGGATGAGGAAAATTCTTTTCCCAATGCAGATTGACACTTTCCATTCAAATTATATTCTTAGAGAGTTGTCTAAGTACTGAGAACTTAAATGACTTGCTCAGAATCACACAGATATGTCAGATACAGACCTTGAACCTAATTCTTCCTGGCCCTTAGGTCAACTTTCTGTCCCTACTTTCTAGAATTTATTCTTATTTTTATTTTTACAAAATCTTCAGAGTAGATCAAGCTGGGACAAAAGGATTTAGGGAAATAGTGGAATGAAAACTAGTTCTCTCTCTGGAGGATGCTGTTAATAAGAAGAGAGACAAGAGAAATGGCATATCATAGAACTTTATATATATTTTTATGGAGGATGCCAAGGAACCCCTCTTTTTAGGCATCCTACCAAACACATGTGAATTAAGAATTCAGGCAAATAAATGCTGAGTAATCATCATTTTTTTTTTATTCATTAGAATTTATTCCCTAATATTTCAGCCCTTCTTGCTCTCCCTGCACCAAGGAAGGTAGTACTCAAAAAAAAGATATGCATATATAGATTGTGTCTTTTGTGTTTCTATTTTTCATTTCATTTTCTGGAGGTGGACATTCATAAGTTATTCTTCAAATATTAATTCTATAGCTGTATATAATTTTTTTTTATCTAAGTAATCATCATGACCAAACTTGGCCTTGGAGAAGAAAGGAAGAAACAGTTCCCAGGGAAGAGAATTGAATATGGCATCGGAAGACCTGGGTTGGAATGTAGGTCAAGGCCTGATAAATATCCTCACCATTCTGAATAGTTTACTCTTCTATTCTAGGTTGTCTTCTTTCATTTCAATTTCAATTCAGTTCAATCAAAAGCAACTAAATTTGATTCAATTTAATTCAAATAGTTTAATTTTCTACAATATAAAAGACCCTGAGTGGAGATGATTAGACTTCCTTTATTTCTTTAAAAAGGGGAAAAAAAAAAACAAAACATTTATTGATGTCTTTTAAATATTACAGTTGTTTCAGTATGCAATAGCTCCCTATCATAATCCCTTCCTCATAATAATAAATAGCAACACACAAAACAATGATATGGCTAGTAGTGCTGAAACATTCTGTCTGAGTAGCCTCCTACCTTTTTACCAAAAAGATCATAGGATGCAAGACATAGGACTGGAAGGGACCTTAAAGGTCATTTAGTCTGATCTTAAGAGGCAGCTATGTGACTCAGTGGATAGTGTTGGACTGGAAATCAGGAAGACCTGACTTCAAATTCAGCCTCAGACACATCCTGGCTTTGTGACTTTGGGTAAGCCACTTAACCTCCAATTGCCTGATAAAAAGGATCCTGTGGATCCACTGGAGAAGGAAATGGAAAACCATTCCAATATCGCTGCCAAGAAACCCATATGGATAGCTATCATCCCCGGGGTCCCAAAGAGTTGAATATTAATGAAAAACTGAAAAACAAAATTCCCTTCAATTTACTTCATATATAAGGATACAGACCCATAAAAGTTAGTTGACTTACTCAAAATCACCTTACTTGGTCTACATTTTTCATCAACTGCTTCTCAATAGGAAGTGAAACAGGCTAATATGGGATTGGTAAGGATGCTAAAGGTACATATACCATTTCTGAAATCCATGACCAAAGAATCCAATGTATAATAAATATGAAAATTCAGGACTAGTGTCCGATGTGGGCTCAGCAAAAGAGATGGGAACTGAAAGCTAAACAAACTCTGGGATGAGCTCTCCTAATTAGCTCTATTAATGTTTCAGGATAATTGAACTGTTCCAACTAGGTTTAGTCCTGCAGAGAGCTGACTTCTTAGTCCTAAAACCCAAATAGATTACTCCTTTAAAAACCTATTAGTCTTAAGATTGCACCAATTTGGAGGTAGCTGTGTGACTCTGTGGATAGAGAACTAGGTCTGGAGATGAGAGATCCTGAGTTCAAATTTGATCTCAGTGACTTCTTAGTTATGTGACGCAGGGCATGTCCCTTAACCCTCATTTCCTAGGTCTTAGCCCTCTTCTGCCATAGAACCAATTTATTATTTTTATTCTAAGTTGGAAGTTTAGGGTTTAAAAAACCAAAAAGACTACACCAAGTCTTTCTGTTTCCTTTTTTGTTTGTTTAGCTTAAGAAGATAGGATTCCTTTAATAATTAAGAATCAGATGGCTTGGCATAAAGGTATCTGCACTAAGGCTAAAAGAGAGTAGTCCACATTGCTCTTTATTAGACATTAAAAAACGACAACAACAAAGAAACTGGTGACAGTATCTCTGGGGGAAAAACCCTTAGATTAAAAACATTAGCATTGTCCTATTCTTCAGTCAATCTAGCTCAGCTTTGTGTTGTGTTCTGCTTTTTACCTAAGTAGGAGACATGTTTCCAACCTTAAGTATGGATGTTCCCAAAATCATGTAGTTTTCCTTATGACTGATGTTATGAGTCTGTTCCCCATGAATTTATACAGACATTGTCTCAATCTCTTATTATTTTCTACCTCAACCATCTCTTATAGTATAGAGAGGTTGTAGAACAGAGAAGATGGGGAGCCAGAACACCTGGGTTCCAGGCCCCCTTTGGATCCATATTAGTTGGGTGATCCCTGACAAAGCATTTAACCTTTCATTCATTGCCCAAGGCATGTCTCAAAAATGTTTGAGAAAAACTCCTTGTCTGCTTTGGTGGAGGGAGTTTTTCTCAATGGGAGTTTTCTATATACTACCAACAAAATCACAAATCTGCATCATCCTAATATTCTGGAGACAACCTAGGGTGGTGGATAGAGAGATAGCCTTGTAGCCCATCCCTATTCTATACATACATATATATGCTTGTGTATATATATATATATATATATATACACACATACACACACACATATATATACACATACATATGTATATATCCAGAGAGCTAGCTTTGAAGCCTATTCCTATTCCATAGCTATATATGTACATATATATAAATACACATATATATGAATAAAAATATACACATGTATGTGTGTATATATGAGAGAAAGGTAGCCTTAAAGATACTTTCTATTCCTAATATATATGACTTTGTGTCTCTGTGTGTATATATATAAACACATATGCACACACATAGGTATGTGTGTGTTTGTGTATGTATGTATGAGATTTTATATTATATTATATATGTTTGTAATATATAAATGCATTTGTGTTATATTTTTATACATACATGGGTTTGTGTATGTATATATAAGAATACAGAACTATATTATATATACATATATATCTTATAATACACACATATTCATACCCATATAAGTAATCATATATACACATATCAATTAGTCAATCAATACTTATTAAGTATCTCCTGGGTGCCAGGCACTGTTCTAAGGACCGGGAATACAAAAAAACCAAAGTCAAGGTGTTTGTCCTCTAGGAGCTTGCAAACTAGTGGGGGAGACAACATGCAAACAAATATATATGAAGCAAGGGAAAAACAGGATAAATTAGGAATAATTAACAGACAGAAGACACCAGAATTAAGAAAGGTTGGGGAAATCTTTAGTAAAAGATGGTATTTTAGTACATTTGTAGTCAAAACAGAGAGGTAAAGCATATATATTCTGATAAAAAGAGTATATATATATATATCAGATATATGTGTATATAAAGTTCATATATATATGTGAATATATCACTACATATATCACACACATACATGTCTGTATATATTGTTCATATGTATATATTCCCTTACATACCTGTGTATAATATGCCTGTATGTATATACTATACACCTAGACACAGACATCTAAATCCTTTATGCCACAAGTTGAACGTCCTACTGAAAAGTTTGCCCAAGTCTTTCCTTGTGATTTCCCATCAGTCTACAGATAACAAAGAGTGAGTCCAGTGCCTTTATGAGAATTAACCGGACTTCATCAAGGATTCATCCTCCCTTTCAGGAGTTGCAATGTCAACAGAGGCAGAGCTGGGTTCTTGTGATGATTTCATTTACTATAAAAACGGGTCATTACCGAATACATTTGCAAAACAAAGAAATCAATTGGGTACAAGCCTGTTGCTAATAGGTCTCGTTATATCCTCATTATAACTTAATTACATAGGTAGCCCCATTAGTGCACAAACAGGGACTGAAGAAGGCTAGGGGATCTCAAGGCTTCAGTGGAATCAACAGAATCTGTTGCTTGGTTCTCATATTACCTACATAGGGGAGGGTCCTTAGAATGAACCCAAGATTCGTACTGCTCTCCATCCATCCTTCCTTTCTACCCCACAGTTCACGATCTACTGAATAGTAAGACTTTCAACTCAACTTACCATTCCTTCTTCGATCCACTCCTGGTTCAACCTCACCTATCCCTAATTCTCTAGACTTTATGAACTACTTAGATCAGATTCTTGACTTTCTTTTTTAGTGTCATTGGCCCCTTTGGAATTCTGATGAAACCTCTGGATGCCTTCTAAGAGTGATGGTTTTGAAATGCATAAAATAAAATACATAAGATTAATTTGAAATGGAATCATTTCATTGGAAATCAATTATATTGAAACAGTTATAAGATTAAAAAAACAAAACAAAACATGTCCTAGGACCCTAGGCTAAGAACTCCTGGCTTAGATATAAAGAAGAACTAAATGACTCCAAAAAGAGATAAAAGACTGCCTGACAAAAGAGATTAACTCCAAGGTTCATTGAGAATTATATTTACCTAGTTGGTGTCTATGAGTTTCTGACCTAAAATCTCATATGAAAGTCTCTTCTGAATATGTTTAGAATATTGTTCACAGTCAGACTGGTGATAAATTAAAGAATTTAGGGATGCTGAATCCATGTTATCAGGAGATAGGGTAGAATCTCAAAACTGATAGAGATCTTGTGATTAAGAAATTTATGAACTTGGTCAAAGAAATACATGATGGATAAAGATAGTAGGCCAGTCAGGAGTTGAGTCAGGGTAAATGATGGAATGAATGGATAGAAAAGCATTTATTAAGTACCTCCTTTGTTCACAGCAATATGCTTACTGTTGGGGAAACCAATAAGACAGCAAAATAGCCTCTACCTGCAAGGAGCATACATTCCAATAAGGAATAACCACCTTTAGGAGAATGTTAACTAAGACGCTCTATTTTGGTTTAGAAAGTTATGAGAATGGAAGTAGAGCCAGAGAAGATTGACAAACCGCTTCCAGAAAAAAAATGTCAGTATAATGCAGATAGATAACAATGTGGCACACATATAGAAATATCTGAACTAAGAACTGGTCCCCCCACACTTTCCATATTTATAGACAGCAAGAAGAGAGCCTTAGCTGGGTGTTAGATTTGATTATGATTCCAGAATTAGAAATGAAGATTTGGGTTGGGGGTAGACAGAGGATACACACTGTGATAGGGCAGCAGGTAGGAAGATGGTTGAGAAGTATACAGAAATATGGGGGAAAATTATATAGATATAGTGGGTCAGTTGAGACACTCAACAATCCAGATGGATGTTGGAATGTTCCACTATTTTCTTCTTGATATCAAGAAAATGCCAGAAGGCTCCCCAGACTTCTTACAGAGGACTTATAGAAAGAAATAGATGAAAGTCACCCAGGATAAACAAATATTACTGTGGGTGTGTGTCTGTGTATGTAAGGGTGGGGGTACCCATTGTGAAAAAAATCACACATCCATTGGAATATTTACCTCCTAGGGTATCTTGTTGTCTGTATAGTCTCATCAATCCTGCATTTGGATTAATGGGAAGACCCTGTCCCTCTGAAGAAGTGAACGGTAAATACTTTAGGGTGGCATCAGAATTATTTCACTCTATTATTAACAATGAAGATGAAATTACTGTCCAGCAGCAAAAGAGAGAGTTGTTTAGAAAAAATCCTAGGAGGAGAAAAATGGTGTTTCCCTAAACACTGTTTTGAAGAGACGTCAAGGTTCCATTTGGATTCCACTTAATGTAGTAAATTTCCCTCATTGGGTAAGAAATTGAAGTGTGCCTAGTGGGGCCAGTTCCAGGAGAGAATCTATGCCTATTTCCGTAGGAACATAAACCATTTTTCTTAGGTGGGTGAAAGTCCTCAAATAGTGAGGTAATAGGCTTCTTTATTAAAAATTAATCTTCTTGTAAAACCAATGCAATACAATGCACTTTAATAAATCACACCAAGCTTCTGAACACATTTATTATACCTTCACAGGAAGCTACTGAACACAAAGCCATCTCCTTTGCAGTGGGGAAGAAGTTGTTCAAACTTACCTACTGTTTAAAAAAAAAAAAAAGGAACCTTCAGTCTAGCTGCCCCATAATTCAGGGAAAGAAAAATGAGAGCTAAATTTTAACAAAGGGGATTAGAAAAACACAAAGTATGATAAACAGTGTATATTGATAGCTACTAAGGAACAATCAATGGAATAAAGATGTTCAGTTATTCTGGAGAATGGGACAAGTGACCTTTAGCTGAGATCCTTGCACAAAGACCTGAGAGTATAACCCCATTTCATCTGGGACTAGCATGGAAGTGAGGATTGCTCTGTATTTCTGATTCATGCTTTTTTAATATACCCTATGATCCATGTGAACTTAGAGAGTGATTAAGGAGTAAATCTTAGCTAATTTGTTGAGTCATATTCATACAGGCATCATTAATGAAATTCAGTTATTTGTTTAAATTAGTCATTATAAAATGACTTCTCTAAGAGGAAAGTATGATTGAATTTTAAGAGTAGGTATGAATTGCTTAGAATGCCCTTCCCCCTATCCCAGCCACCTTTTAAAGCAATAATTCCCAAATCAACTTATACTGTGGAGCAACCTAAATTCTAGTCTACTAGAAATTTCTCTGCTCTGGACATTGGCTCAAAAGACAGGGACCACAAGCCAAGAGGATGGAAGGTATCTCAGTATGAGGAGCAGGCCACAGGAAGATCGAAAAGTTGGTTTAGGTTTATAGTTTTTAAGAACTAAAGACCTTTAGCAGAAATAGTTTTGAATGTGAGAACAGAGAACATTCTAGGCAAGGGAGATAATCATTGAAAAGGTGTAGGGTCAAGAAATGGAGTCCAATATCCCAGGGCTGACAAGACAGGAAAGGACAAAGATGTAAAGGGCCAACCAATATCTTTTATTTGATCTTGGAAGTAATAGAGATCATGGAGTAATGGATTTTGAGTATGGGGATGACAGACAAATCTTCATTTCAAGATAATCACTTTGGCACTAGTTATAAAGGATGGACTGAAGTAGAAAGATACTTGAGGCAGGGAGCCTTCTGCAACCAGCCGGCTATTGTAGTAGTCCAAGTAGGAGCTGACAAGAACATGCATAGGATGGTGGTCTTGTGTGTGGTCAGAAGGGAATATGTAGCAGAGGTATTGTGAAGGTCAGAATGATAAGACCTGGCAACAGATTGGATATGTAGAGTAAGTGAAAGGGAAAAGTCGAGGATAACTTCCAGGTTGCAAACCTGGGTAACTGGGAGGATGGTAGCACCCTTGACAGTAATAGGTAAGTTTGGAAGTGGCGAGAATTTGGAAGGAATGATTATGAGTTCAGATCTGTTCAGGGTTCCAGTTTAAGTTCTCTATCTCTAGGGGAAGCTAGGAGGTTCAGGGATAGAATGCTCGGCCAGGGAGAAAGGAGGTCCTGGGTTCAAATTTGACCTCAGACACTTCCTAGCTATAGGACCCTAGGCAAGTCATTTAACTTCCATTGCTTAAGCCCTACCACTCTTCTGCCTTAGGGTCAATTCATAGTATTGATTTTAAGATGGAAGGCAAGGGTTTTTTTTTTTTCTTTTTAAAGCTATCTATCTATAGCAGTTGTCTAGGAGAGACTCTTAAGAGGTCAGGAGAGGACTTAGGGCTGGGTAAATAAATATGAAAAACCATCTCCATAAAGATGATAATTGAATACCTAGAGGCTGATGTGGTCACCAAATAAGACAGTATAGAGGAAGAAGATAAGATGACCAAGGACAGACCTTTGGAGGAAAGAACTTGACTGAGTGTGATCTGGATGAAAGGAAACTGAGAAAAAGTGGTCAAACAGGAAAGAAGACAGCAGAGCAGGGAGAGAACAATGTATGGAAAACTTAGAACAGAATAAGCAGAAAAGAAAGTGATGAGTGACATCAAAGGTTATAGATGGTTCAAGAAGGATAAAGATTAATAAAATGCCATTAGATTTGACAAATAAGATATCATTGATGTGATTTCAGTTGAATAATGAGCTCAAAAGACAGACTGCAAAGGATTCCAAAGGACTGAATGACAGAAGGAGAATTGGAGCCATTGTTGTAGATAAGTTACTCAATGAGTTTAGCTAAAAAATGGAGAAGTATAGCTAGTGGAAACAATGGTATCTGATGAGAATTTTTGTTTTTAAGGATCAGTTTTGGGGTTTTTTTGTTTGTTTTTTGTTTGTTGTTCTTTAAGGATTAGAATGTAGGCATTAGAGAAAAACAATAGGTAGGGAGAATCTGATTATTGGTGAGAGACTAGGGATGAGGGATGATATAGTCAATAATTTATTAAAGAGGATAGGTGGAATAGAGTCCAAGATATATATATATATATAAAGGATTTGGCTTGGTAAGGAGAAAGGTACCATTTACTGTTAGGTGGGGTAAAGGAAGAGAAAGTAGAGGAAGAAATCTGACTAATGTGAAACAAAGAAAAAGGGAGAAGTAGAAACTCTTGGCCAATGGCCTCAGTATTTTTAGTGAAATATGAAGCAGGGTTCTTAACTTGAAAGGGTATATAGTAAGTAAATAAAAAGTAGCATGGAAGATTGGGAGAAGGCCATAACAACTATGACTCAGAGGAAAATGGGAAAGACTTATTGTAAGAGATGTCTCGAGGTAAAAAGAACATAGGGATTCTAAGATGGGGAGGTGAAAAAGGAGTACATTCTAGGCATGGCAGGCAGTCTTTGCACAAGCAGGGAGACAGAGGGTGTCATGTGTTTCTTCTTGTTAATATTTCTTACAAACAAGTTTTCTTGGTGAACTAGTTGGCACATCATTCAGATCCCTATGGAAATATCATAAAAAATGTACCAGAAGCATACTGAGTATAGCAAGTTTCAGCTTTAAGTCCCCCAGGGATCTTATGAGTCTGTAATAGTGTCATGGGCTACAGCATGAATGAAGAGAAAATAGTCCAGGCAAGAAAATTCTGGCCTGGGGGACTAGTGCTTGTTGCTGTTGGGTTCTTTGTGAAGGCAATGATACTCCTGACCCAACATCTGGAAAGCATGGACTTTGAGGATTTTGTTTCTTTCTAGCTTTAAGGATGGGTTTCTGCAGAGCTATCTATGTTCTTCTCCTGTCTCCCATACATTTAAAGGCATCCATTTGTCAGACTGAAAACTGATAGGGTTATAGTCTGTAGCCATATTTAGGCTGATTCACAAGTGACACAAACCTAAGACCTTGTCTTCAGTAGCCTAACTCTATCTAACCACAAAGGCTAATTAGGCTCAGACTGAATTAAGTCACACTGTCTGGGAAACTCAGGTTTTCCCACATAACAGTCAAAAAATCTACCACTAACTACATTTATAGTATCCCTATCCACTGATGACACTCTTTGTCACTCACCTCCTGACAGAGAGGTGATAGATACAAAATGCAGAAGGAGACATACATTTTTGGCCCTTGGTCAGTGTTGGAACTTGTTTGGCTTAATTTTGCTTAATTTGCATATTCGTTATGAGGTGTTTTTTTTTTTTTGCTTTTAATGATAGGCAGAAGGAATAGAAAATGAATGTTTATTAATTGAAAAAATAAAATTAAACAAAACACTATATTTTCCCCTAACTCCTGGATCCTAGAGATCTCTCTCAGCTTTGATCCTGTACCATATGTCCTAACTTCCCATCTTATGTCTAAGGGCAAGACTGAGAGGTGATGGGGCCACCACGGTTATTGAACAATACTTCCAAGGCTTAGTTTGTCTAATATCCCCACTCCAGTTTTCATTCTTATTCTCTGAGATACATACATACAGATAAATAGATAGATAGATAGATAGATAGAGAGAGAGAGAGAGAGAGAGAGAGAGAGAGAGAGAGAGAAAGATAGATAGATACACACACCCATCCTGTGTCATATTACCTACCTTCTTGGGTAGAGGGGAGGGGTGAGAGGTAGAAAGAGAACATAGATCACAAAATATCAGAAAATAATACTTTATACTTCTATGAAATACTCTGAGATTCTCTGAGAGGCTTTTAGCCTCTCTGGATTGATGGTGCCCACTTGGAGTTGTCTGCAGTGGAGGGACACCATTATAAATGTGGCTATGGATACTCACAATCTGCAACTAAAAATTAATAGACATGAGGCATGTGCCTACTGGAAGAGGCAGAGCTCTGCCTTTGGCTTGCTCAGGCTCAACTCTAGTAATCACTTCCCTCCTAACAGAGAGGTCTGTCACAGACGAGCAAAAATATTTATAATCCTGGATTTCCAAGTGCTTTGTGAGCACTTACAGGCCTTTGACTTATTGCCTTTGTGACAATTCAAGCAACTTTTGAACTTCAAGGACAAACGCAAAGAGACATATTATGTGTCAGGAGAAGAGATGCAGCCTGAATTGAAGCCAACTTCCAAACAGAAAAGATTTGGAAAACAAGTCACCGTCACTGGCCATGAAATGACTTAGTGCCTTTGCACTGGCATCTTTATCCTTAGCTTGGTGGCTGAGAGCTGGCCTTTTCATTCAGTTCAATGACTTAGAAGGCGCCCTTCTTTATGTATAAAGCTTTGGAATAGCAGGATAAAGGAGGATGGGGAAGGTGCAAGGAAGGATATCAAAGGGAGACAAGGTAAGAGTTTTTCCTGGTCTCCTTCCCTCCAAGGAGCAGAATCATACAATGTATAGCCATCTTAGACTTAGGAAGTCATCTTAGACATAGGAAGATGTGGGTTCAAATTATGACTTTGATATTTCCTAGTAATGTCATCTTGGGAAGGCACTTATAATCTCTCACTGTCTTAAGCAACTCTCTTAGACTTAAGTGGCAGAGAAAATGCCAACCTATATTGGTAGATGGAGTGTTTTTATTTTGAGGTTAACTTTATGTTATGAAATTACATTCTCTATCTCTATCCCAAATTCTGTAATGTAGGAATGAGAGTTAAATGCTAATAATTCTTTCTCAGGTTGTGTTCAGAGCAGAACAGAGTAGAAGGAAATGTTGCTCTAAAGGAGTGCCTCTCACTTAACAGGGAAAGAGTTAAATTTGGGGTCACAGGATTTGTGTTTGAATCCCACGTTTAATACTTACAACTTGGTCAGGCAAGTCACTTAAACCATTTTGGGCTTCATTTTGCTCATCAGGGCTTGGACTAGATGACCTATAAAGGAATTCCAAGTTCTAAGATTCTTGGTCCCAAAAGAACAGTGAACATCAGTGTATCTGGGGAGTAACAAACTGGCAATTAAGGTGAAGGCATTGGTTTCCTATTGGAGGAGCTCTAGACAATGACAGCCAGCACCAATTAATCAATATTCATTTTCTGTATTAACTATTTACTTAATATGATTTAAGTTGAGCTTTGTAACATGGTGCCCACTTTTCAGGAATGTATACTTTGGTGGAAGAAAGGCAAAGAGCCCACACAATACAAAAAGAAACAATGCACAAAAACATATAATTATATGTTAAATCTTTGGAGAGAAATTTAGAGGAGAGGGGAAAAAACAAAGAGCTAGCTAGCTTTTACATAGCACTTGAAGGTTTGCAAGGCATTTTTATATAAGCTGTATCAATCAATGAGAATAGAAAAACTCTTGGTCATATGTAGCTTCCTATTGAAGGTACATTGAGCTGGGCCTGGGAAGATGGGTAGGATTTAGGAAGGCAGAAGGGAGAAGAGGGAGAGTGCATTCTTAGGAAAGTAAAAGACAGTAATGATCAATGCCATTTATAATGCTTTAAAGTTCGCAAACTGCTTAATGCCGTTCTCTCATTGGAACTTCTTGACTGAGTGGCTCTGGCCAAATCACTTAATCCATTGAACCTCATTTTCCTTCTCTGTAAAATGAAGGGTTAAACTGTCTTCTTAAAAATGTTATTTATATTTAACATTCTTTTCTTTTTTAAAAATTTGAATTCTAAATTCTCTCCCTCCCATTTCTCCCCACCCACTGGAAAGGCAAACAAAATGATATCAATTATACATGTGAAATCATGTAAAATATATTTCCATATTAGCCATTTTGCAAAAAAAAAGGCAAAACATAAATAAAGCAACAAAATTATACTTCCATTTGTACTCAGATTTCATCAGCTCTCTCTCTTGAGTTGGATAAAATTTTTTTTTCATCATGAGTGCTCTAAAATTATTTTGGATCATTCTATTGATCAGAATAGCCAAGTCTTTCACAACTGATCATTATGCTTCTCTTAAATGTCATGTTTCAATGTCACATTTTCTATTCAGCTCTAGTCTTTTCATCAGGAATATTTGAAAGTCTTGTATTTCATTAAATGTCCATTTTTTTCCTGAAGGATTAGGCTTAGTTTTGCCTTAGAGTTTATTCTTCATTGTAAACCTAGGTCTTTGACTTCTGGCATATCATATTCTAAGCCCTCTGATTTTTTAACATGGAATCTGCAAAATCTTGTCTAATCCTGACTCTGGCTCCATGATACTTGAATTGTTTCTTTCTGGCTGCTTGCAATGTTTTCTCCTTGACCCAGGACCTCTGGAATTCAACTATAATATTCCTGGAAGTTTTAATTTTGGCATCTCTTTTAGGAGGTGACCAATAGATTCGTTTGATTTTTATTTTATCCTTTGGATCTAAGATATTTGGATAGTTTTCCTTTAAGACTTCTTGAAAATAGGGGGCAGCTGGGTAGCTCAGTGGATTGAGAGCCAGGCCTAGAGACAGGAGGTCCTAGGTTCGAATCTGACCTCAGACACTTCCTAGCTGTGTGACCCTGGGCAAGTCACTTGACCCCCATTACCTAGCCCTTATCACTCTTCTGCCTTGGAGCCAATAGACAGCATTGGCTCCAAGACAGAAGGTAAGAATTAAAAAAAACAAAACTTCTTGAAAATAATGTTGAGGTTCTTTTTTTTATCATGACTTTCAAGCAGTCCAGTGATTCTTAATTTTTTTTTTATTCTTTTGACTTTGTTTTATTGTTTCTTGATGTCTCCTAGAATCATTTGCTTCTAGTTGTTGAGTTCTAAGTTTTAGGAATTATTTCTTCATTGAGTTTTTAAACTGCTTTTTTTCCCCATTTGGCCTATCCTGTTTAAGAGTTCATTTCTTCAGTGAAATTTTGTGCCTCTTTTACTACTGGGCCAATTCTGTTTTAGATGTGTTTTTTTCTTTGCTTTGCTTTTTTTAAAGCAAGCTTTTAATTCTTTTTCATAGTTTTCTGGCATCACATTTCTTTTCCCCAGTTTTTCCTTTATCACTCTTAATGCTTTAGCTATTCCAGAAATATACATTGGGATTGGCTTTAAGTAGCATTTTCCCTTGAGACTTTGGTTTTAGCCAATTCTACCTTGTCTTCTTCTGAGTTTTGAGTGTTTGGCTTCCCTAACAGGGTAGTAGCTTTCAAAAAACAACAACCTTATCTTTTGTCTTAGAATCACTACTGAGTATCAGTTTCAGAGCAAAATAAAGGTAAAGGGATAGGAAATTGAGGTTAAGTGACTTGTCTAGAGTCACAATGCTAGTAAATATCTGAGATTGGATTCTTCTTTATCCACCAAACTTATATTGGTTCTGGGAAGCTGCAAATTTTTGGTTCTTTCAAGATGATGTGGGAAAAGGCATAGGAACTGTTCTTCTTGTCTATACTCTGGTCTTTACCTAGGAGGATCCCCTGATTCCCTGCAGCTGCAAGCACTAGTACTCCTTTTAGCCTTGGGACTGTGACCAGGATCTATATTCTCAATACTACAGTTCCTCTCTGCCTTGGAAATATGACCAAAGCTCTTGTTCCCTTAAAAATGAACATAAGCTCTCTTCTCTACCCTGAAACTAGGACTCAAAATGTCTCTGGGGTGGCAACTCCCAAAATTGCTGCTACTGTCCTCATTGCTGCCACCACTGCATGCACTCCAGATAGCCCTCTACTCCAGCGTTACAGACTTCTCCTGCCAAAATCCTAAGTTGTCTTAGGTTTCTGACATTTTGTTGTCTCTATTTCTCCAAATTTTGATTTGAGGTCTTATTTTAAAGTTGTTTGGAGAGGAATGTTGGGAGAATTCAGCTGGGTTGCTGCCTATATTCTGCCAACTTGCTTCTATCCTATCCAACTCTTTGCCTTTTTGAGATCCCTTCCAGTCCTAAATCTAAGATCCCAAGATCCTAATGCAGGTATTGTTGTCCTCATTATACAGATGGAGAGATGGAGGCAAAGCAACTCACAGAGTCACCTCTCTGACAAAAGTCAGAGTTTAACCAAGATCTTTCTTACTCCAATCCAGTTATCTATCTACTATGCTATGAAATATGGTTAAACTAGTGTATACCGGCTCCCTTTTGCTTCACCCACCAACTTTGGCCTTCTGTATGGCAACCAGTAGTCATTAGTTGTGAGGAAGGCCCTGAGGGAGGCCAGACAGTCCTGGAAGGTGGAGCTTCAGTGCCTTTTCCCCTAAGATGTTGTACAATCTAACTGACAAGGTTAGTTGGGTGGAGGCATATAGAATGAAACCATCACGAAACAGAAGAATAAGCAAGACAATTGTTTCCCCCTGTGGGGCCTGCTAATTCCCTTCCCCTCAGCTCTTCCATGGTGTGCGCTGATCAATTGTCAGAAGTAACTGAAAATGAGTTTTGTAAAGGAGGTAAAAGTTTTCTTATAAAAAGGTATAAAATCATTTCACTGAAGAATAATAGCTGCTGTCCTCCCAAATCATTGCTTGTCTGACTCAGACATCATCCTGTGTGACACTGTGCCCCTCTCTCTCTGGCTCACCCAGCCTCACTGGGGTTTTAAGTGGATCAGACAGTTAAACAAGCCAGTCTAGATTCATCTCTCTCTGACAGCAATTTCTTATTCAGAGAAAACCTTGATCTCATTTGCTGAGAGCTGCTCTTCCTCCCCAAGCTCTTGAAGCCTCTCTGATTGACAATTTCACAAAACTCTAGACCAAAAAGTCCTGCACGGTTTGAGCTATCCATCATCACACGACAGCAGAGGAGCCCACCTCGGCTGCCAACAACAGGGAGCACATTGTCCGCCTGCGCCCCCCCCCCCCCACTACTCACCCTCCAGCTTTTCTCCTTTCTGCCTTCCCCTTCCCATGATCCCGCAGTGCCAGTATGGTCTCTCCTACTCCTCCTTCTGGCTCCCACCTTTGGGGTTCCAACTCAGCATCCTCCCATGATGAGGATGCTGAAAGGTGCGGGGAAGGGAATGAGAGACTTAGGGCAGGCAAAAGCTATTTTCAGATGAGTGTTGTAATCTCTCACAACCCAGCATGTGATACAAGACTGATGAACAATGGTGCAAGTTATCTCTAGTACTATAGAGCCAGAGCCTGGCACAGTCTGAGAGCCTTACAACATAGCTACAGAGAATGTGGTTTCCACTCACCCTTTCCCACTCAAGGTTGGACCCATCATTTTGACATGGGTGCCATCTTTTTTCCCTCATTTAGCATGAGAGTTGTCTGGTTGAGTGCCATATATCAGTGCTGCCATTTATTACCTACATGACCTGAGACAAGTTATTACTAAATCTTCCAGGGTCTCTGTTCTTCTCTTTAAAATGAGGAGTTGAACTAAATGACCTCTAAGATCCCTTGTACTTCTACATGAATGAGTATGAGTATGTATTAACCATGGCATCTTCTCTTTGATATTATATCTAGTTTATCTTGTTTATACATAATTGTCTGCATATTATGAACTCTTTGAGAACATGACTATTATTTGTTTGTTTTTTTCTCTTTTTTGTATCCATAGTTCCTAGCCCTGTGCCTAGAATCTAATACATTTTTTGTAATATAGCATGTATATGTAGTATAATATAGTATTGTAATATGGTGAATGCTTTTAGCGAATGCTTATTAACTTGATTTGTTGATCTATATATGTGAATTCACTTTCTGCCTTAGGCCTGATGACCCCAATCATACTCAGTTAATGTTAGCATTTTCAATAATCCATCACAGACATAAAACACTTTTAAGAATAAAACCACTGAAGAATTCTGTAACAAATCATATTGCACACTGCTTTCAGTCAGTCGATCAATTGATAAACATTGATTAAGTCCCCATTATGTGCCAGGCACTGTTCTAATTTCTGGAGATACAAAATGAAGCAAAAGATAGTCCTTGCCCTCAAAGAGCTCATAATCTAATGAGGGAAACAAGCAAATAAATATATAATACCTATACTGGATGAATAGGATATAATTAATAAAAGAGAAAGCACTAGAATTAAGAGGGATTTGAAAAATCTGCCTGAAAAAGATGAGATGTTAGTTGGGGCTTAAAGGAAGTCTAGGAAGATGGAAAGCAGAGATGAGGAGGGAGAACATTCCAAGACAGGCTCTGGAAGTCTCCTGGGATCACAGGATTTAGTGGTTGGAAGCACCTTCACCACCAACAACAAACCTTTCTGTAACCTTGTTCAATAACTCAAGACACTGAGCAGCCTAAGTCAAGGTGGCTGCTTGAGTTCTCAGTTAGTTCAGATGCCACCTCCAAAACGAGGTATTTCTTGACCTTGGGAATACATGACAAAGCATACTATTAATGCTTTGTACCTCTTGGAATCATTTTATTGACATTTTATGTATTTACTACTCTATGATGTGCTTTATCCTCCCAGTAGATTCACATTCCTGAAGACTGGGACTTTTTCATTGTTTGTTTTTCTTTTTTGGCACCCACCTCAGGGACTTGCTCCTACTTGGTGCTTAATAAATATTTGTGGAACTCAATTGAATTTAATATCATTTGGAAATGAGAATATATCCATAAAAGATGACTAACAGTACAAGGTAGTCAAGGTAACTTTGAAGCTCTGATCCAATGGCTTGGGTTTAGATAAATGGAAAAGAGGGTGGGTATACATAGATGTTGGTACAAAGGTGAGAAGTTGTTTGGGGACAAGTAAGTGTCCATAACAAGAGAAGGGAACCAGCTTTTTGCATTTTTCAAGCCCCTTTGCCTAAGCAAATGATTGGTGTACTGAAAATTCTGAACTTGAAAAAAAATCTAGAATCAATTCTCAGTTCTGTTACTACCTGTGTGGACTTGGGACAAGTTAGCTTATGTCTCAGGTCTTAAGTGTCTTTATCTGTAAAATGAGAAGGATAGACTAGATGTTCACTAAGGTCCTTTTTTAGCTTTAAAACCATGATCCTACGTGTAGACTCTGTCATCCCTGAGGGATATAGGGGCTATATTCCATCACACTATGGATCATCTCTAAACATGTTTAAAAGAGTGAAATCCGGTTAAAGTGTACATTGTTGGCTAGGAAGGAGAAGAGATATCACCAAAGGGCAGCATACAGCCTGAGGAAAGTCACACTTGCCTTAATTTGACAAAGATTAAGGATGGAGATAGGGAAGCCTAAAAACTGATTATGTCTTAGTTTTTGGTTTTTTTTTACAGAGTTAATAACTGGCTGAGTAATCTACCCAAATAATAAAGTTTATCATGCCACCCCTTCCCTTCCTACTCCTTCAAAAATAAAGAAAAAGAAAAAGAAAAGGAACTAGATGAATGCTGATATTTTTCTTTTCCTGGAGATACCACTGTTCCTATGTCACTCAGATTCCAAAAACCTCTGGAATATCAGCTTCTTGAGGGTATGGACTAAGCCTTATTTATATTCTCTCTAATACCTGTCCACCAGTGTGGAGCAGTCACCTTGGGGCCCAGTGACATAGATTCAAGATTTATCTCTGACATCTAATGACTTTGTAACCCTGAGCAATTCACTTAATTTCAGAATGATCTAGACAACCTTAATTTCTTTAAACCTTATCTTTTGTGGTAGAATTGATGCTGAGTATCACTTCCATGGCTGAAGAGAGGTAAAGGCTAGGTAACTGATGTTAAGTGACTTGTCCCAGGGTCACCCAGCCAGGAAGTGTCTGAAAGCAGAATCAAACCTTTGATCTCCCATTTCCAGGCCTGGCTCTCAATTCACTGAGACACCTAGTTGCCCCTGATCTAGACAAAACTCTTTAAGGCTACAAGTTGCAGAGAAGATGCCAACTGCATTGATAGAAATAGTTCCCTCCTCTGGAATTCCACAATATTAGTTAAATAAAGGTTCAGTCCTATTCTTTTTTCTATCTTTCACCTATTAAGTCAGGAAAGACATGTTGATTGAGGCTGACTTAAAGAGTCAGTTAGAATGCCCAAAGGGCTTTAAAAGACTCCCTATACTTTGATCAAGCTATACCATTGCTGGATCTCCCTAAGGAGATAATAAGGAAAAAGACTCGTACAAACATATTTATAGCCATGCTCTTTGTAGTGGAAAAAAATTGGAAAATGAGGGGATACCCTTCAAGTGGGCAATGGCTGAACAAATTGTGTTATCTGTTGGTGATGGAATACTATTGTGCTCAAAGGAATAATAAACTGGTGGAATTCCATGTGAACTGGAAAGACCTCCAGGAATTGATGCAGAGTGAAAGGAGCAGAACCAGGAGAACATTATACACAGAGACTGATACACTGTGGCACAATTGAATGTAACGTACTTCTGTACTAGGAGAAATGCAATGATCCTGGACAATTCTGAGGGACTTATGAGAAATAACGCTATCCACATTCAGAGAAAGAATTGTGAGAGTAGAAACACAGAAGAAAAACAACTGCTTGATCACATGGCTCGATGGGGATATGATTGGGGATGTAGACTCTGAATAATCACTCTATTACAAATATTAATAATATGGAAATAAGTCTTGACCAATGATACCTGTAAAACCCATTGGAATTGCTCATTAGCTGCAGGAGAGAGTGGGAGGATGATAGGGAAAGAACATGAATCATGTAACCATGAAAAAATATTTTTAATTAATTAACTAAATACATAAAATATTTTAAAAATAATCAGTTAGAAAGTTTCTAGCAAATGCAAGATGAGCTGGTGGGCATTCAAATATCTCTGCTCTTCCCTGCCATATCTTTCTCCCTGCCAGCTTATTTCCAGGGAGAAAGCATTCAGTCAAGGTCATAAGCAACTGATGGAAAAGTAGCCACTGCTCTGAATGAGCTCACATTGCTTGTGACTGAAAGGAGTTCAACTACCTTCCAGCTGCAGCTTTCTTTTTGCTCTCAGATGTCCAGGCTGGTCCCCGTATCTCACTAGGGAGGTAGCAGCTGTTAGTGGAAAAGCTGAGTGCTTCTCTGCAGGAGACCCCCAAGAGCCTGCTAGGCATATGATATCATTTATCTCAGCTCTCAGGTTGGTCTCAATATGCTTCCCAGATTCTGCCTGCAGTCAGGGACTTCATTTGCAGCCTCTAAATCTGTGTAGGTAGAGATGTGATTTTTTTCTTCAAGCTGACACAAATTGGACTTTATAAAAAATGGAAATCTGATTCCAGCAAGTAATCAATTGTTGGTGAATATTCTTTCCCAACAGGTTTATTTTGTGAATGGTTATAGAATTTGAAAACTGTGGTGATTATGGGTTGAAAAAAGAACTTATATTAACTGAGGGAATAAGAATTGAAACTTTGCTAAGGATTTTTGGAGACAAAAAAGTCATTTAGAAAGGAGAACATTGTGCTCGGAGAGATCAAGCGACCCATTAAAACTTCAACATAAGTGAAGGGAAATAAGAATTACTGAAAAGGATGAATAACTAAAAACAAAAAATGATAGTAGGTGAGGGAAAATGTTTTGGGAAGGGAAATGATGGGGAACAGTCTATTGAAGAGGGAAATGAAAGTACAGAATTTGATAAAAAAAAAAAATAAGTCTTTTACCCCTGATATATATGTCAGATAATTTCCCTCTGGTGAAAAAGATTATACTTCTTTTTGTGTTTGGATCTCAAACATTCTTCTGTGCTCAGTACTAGTAAACTACTCCATCCCTTCTTCTCTCTTCACCCCATATATACAGAATATATTTCTCTTATTTGTAGTCTTGGGCTCTGTGCCTTTAAATATATCTGCTTGGTTAGTGCTGGATTCTCTCATCAAATGGGATTGAGTTGGGTGTCACAGAGAAGGAGAAGAGGTATCTTTCCTTTTTCTTACCATCTATATGATCAGAGGTTGTTGTCCTTGACAATATGTGACCCCAAGTTGGGAAAAGGGAATGCTACTGGTATTTGTCCCTGGGTTGAAGGACATAAAACATACAACTGACTCAATTTCAATCTGGAGGGGTAGGGGAATTTTCCTAATGTTCTTTAATTTCCTAAAGCAATAGGTCATCACCTGAAACAATATAAATCTTCTTACACCCTATCATTTTAACTATGCATGTAGCTCTAGGTTGAAAATATTTTTGCTGTGCATAGTCTATTTGGAGGTTATAGCTTTTCATTTCCTCTCTTTGGTTTAATTGGCAAATTGGGCCCATTCACATTAAAGATTATAAGTTTGTGCTTTCTACTATCTAATTCTGCACAATTAATTTTCCTTCTTTTAAATCAGTGTTAGTTTCCTGTGATTTGTTTTTCTTAGTGATAAAAACTTGACCCACTATTGTTACTCAGTCTAAGTCCAAATTTCTTTATTTTAATGAGAGAAACAAGCAAAAACTATGAACAAACAAGATAGAGATAGGACAGATTTTAGGTTATCTGGAAGGAAGGAAGGAAAAAAGCATTTATTGAGTCATTACTATGTGCCAGTCATTGTGCTATTTTTATAAATATTATCCCACTTGAACTTGACAACAACCCTGTGAGTTAGGTGCAATTTTAATTTCTGTTTTATAGTTGAGGAAACTGAGGCAGGCAGCAGTTGTGTCTTGCTCAGGAATACACAGCTAGTAAATGTCTAAGGCCATATTTGAATGTAGGCCTTCCTAACTCCCATCCAAACACTCTATCTAGAGTGCCACTTAGGTGCCTCAAAGGAAGGTAAGAAGATTTTTTTATTGTTGTTATTAAAGTATTTTTATTTTTTATTATTTTTGGGGTGATTTTTGAACTTTAATCTTTTTTTTCTGCACTTTGAAAAATTGTATTTAATGAATTGATTTAGAATATTTTTCCATGATTCCATGATTCATGTTCTTTCCCTCCCCTCCTTCCCCCACCCCCCTTAGCCAACAAGTAATTCCACTGAGTTTTACATATGTCATTGATCAAGACCTATTTTCATATTATTTATATTTGCATTAGGGTGATCATTTAGAGTCTACATCCCCAATCACGTCCCCATCAACCCATGTGATCAAGCAATTGTTTTTCTTCTGTGCTTCTATTTCCACAGTTCCTTCTATGGATGTGAATAGCATTCTTTCTCATAAGTCCCTCAGAATTGTCCTGGATTCTTGCATTGCTGCTAGTAGAGAAGTTCATTACATTCGATTGTGCCATAGTGTATCAGTCTCTGTGTATATGGTTCTCCTGGTTCTGCTCCTTTCACTCTGCATCAATTCCTGGAGGTCTTTTCAGTTCACATGGAATTCCTCCAGTTCATTATTCTTTTGAGCACAATAGTATTCCATCACCAACGGATGCCACAATTTGTTCAGCCATTCCTCACTTGAAGGGCATCCCCTCATTCTCCAATTTTTTGCCACCACAAAGAGCGTGGCTATAAATATTTTTGTACAAGTCTTTTTCCTTATTATCTCTTTGGGGTATAAACCCAGCATTTGTATGGCTGTGTCAAAAGGCAGACAATCTTTTAATGTCCTTTGAGCATAGTTCTGAATTGCCATCCAGAATGGTTGGATCAATTCATAACTCTACCAGCAATGCCATATTCCCTCCAACATTTATTAGGAAGGTAAGAAGATTAAGGAAGACTGGGGAAAGCATCTTATAGAAATTGGAGCTTTAACTGATATTAAAGGAAGTCATGGAAGTTAAGTAATAAAGATGATGAGGGAGAGTTTCCCACATAAGGAAGAAAAGTAGCCAAAATATTGAGTGTCAGGAGATGGAACATCATGAGCAAGGATCAGAAATGAGGCCAGTGTGCCTGGATCAAATATCCTGGTATGTAAAAAGGAGTAAGATATAAGAAACCTGGAGAAGCATCAAGGTATCACATCATGAAAGACTTTAACTGCTTTGATCCTAAAGGTAATAGGGATACATTCAAGTTTCTTGGAGGAGTAAGGTTGGGATGGCCAAATCTGTACTTTGGAAAGATCAATTTGACAGTTGAGTGGAAGGGGGATTGGAATAGAGAAATACTTGAAATGGGGAGACCAATCAGAAGACTTCTGCAAAAGTTCTGGTGTGAGCTGATGAAGGCATGATCAGGTTGGTGGTAGTGTCAGAGAAGATGAATGGGTACATATGAGAAATATAATGAAGGTAGAAATGACAAGACTTGATAGCTGATTAGGTATAGTGGATGAGAAAGAGGGGGGAGCCAAGGATGACATCTAGGTTGTAAGCCTGGGTGATTGGAAGGATACTTCAACAATAATATGAAAGATAGGCAGAATGGAGAAGTTTGGGAAAAATAAGAGTTCTGTTTTGGACATATTGAGTTTAGGATGTCTACAGGAATCCATTTTGAGATGTCCAAAAGGAGATATGAGACTAGAGTTTGGGAGAGAATTTAGGGCTGGACAAATAGATCTGAGACTTATCTGAATAGAGTTGAAAATTGAAACCATGAGAACTAATGAAATTACCATAGATGGAGGAAAGAACCCAAGATAAAGTCTTGGGAGGTTACCCATGATTAGTGGGTATGAACTAGATAAAGATCCAGCAAAAAGGATTGATCAGGAATGGTTCAAAAAGGAGATCCAAGAGACAGTAGTGACAAGAAAACTTAAGAGGAAGGGAATCAAAAAGAGGGTGATCAACAGTGTCAGAGGCTGCAAAAAGTCAATAAAAATGAGGATTTACAGAGGGCCATTAGACTTGACAATTAGGCTATCAGTAACCTGTGAGAGATAGATTGGTGGCTCAATGGAAAGAATTCTAGGCCTGGAGTCAGGAAGACCTAAGATCAAATGTGGTCTTAGATACTTACTAGCTGTATGGTCTTGGACAAGTTATTTAACCTCTTTTGACCTTAATCCACTGGAGAAGGAAATGACAAAGCATTTGAGTATCTTTGCTATAGTCCATAGGGTTCTAAAGAGTTGGACACAACTAAACAACTAAACAATGACAATAACTTTGGAGAAAATAGTTTTGGTTGAATAATGAAGTTAAAAGCCATACTGAAAGAATTTCCCCTTCCTTCCTTCCTTCCTTCCTTCCTTCCTTCCTTCCTTCCTTCCTTCCTTCCTTCCTT
>NC_058130.1:171473067-171483067 GCF_016433145.1 Gracilinanus agilis
ATATATATATATATATATATATATATATATATAAAATGAAAAAGTTGGGTCTCTCCTGAGGTTTATTGGAAATGAAACCCCACTAGAATACATATTTTTTTTTTAGTTTTAATGGCCTGAACTGTCTCTGTTTGCATTTTATCCCAGAATCTCAGTGTTTGAATAATAATGATAATAATAATAGCTAACAGTTAAATAGTGCTTACTCTGTGCTAACTGTGCTGAGCACACTACAATTATTATCTCATTTGATCCTCAAGACAACACAAGGAGGTAGGTACATTTATTATCTCCATTTTACAAATGAGGAAACTGAGGAAATAAAAGTTAAGTGGCTTTCCCAGGATCCCAGAGCTAGTAAGTGTCTGAGCCCAGATTTGAATTCCCATCTTTCTGATTCCAGGCGTGGCTCTCTTTTCACCATGATACCTAGCTCATAGACCATATAAAGATATCCTGGCTGAAGAATCCCTTCTGCATACCAAAAGCTCCTCATCCAGGTACTTGCTGAATACCTTTATTAAACATGAATCCATTACCCTCTGAGGCATCTCATTAAACTTTCAGGCAGCTGTAATCATTGGGAAGGGTTTCCTTACAATGGACTCTCATTATAAGAGGTAAATATTTAAAATAGAGTTTAGAAACAAGGAATGTTATAGATTCTTTTTTTCCCGATTAACAAGTTTGCCTCTGCCTAGAAATGGGGGCAGCTAGGTGGCACAGTGATCAAATGCCAGGCCTAGAGTCAGGAAGAATCATCTTCCTGAGTTCAAATCTGACCTCAGACTTACTAGTTGTGTGACCCTTGGCAAGTCACTTAACCCAATTTGCCTCACTTTCCATATCTATAAAATGAGCTGGAGAGCAAAACAGCAAACCACTCAACTGTCTTTGCCAAGAACACCCACAAATGGGGTCAAGAATAATCAGATATATTTGAAAAATGACTGAACAACATGTCTAGAAATGTCACCATTTTTTTCAGTCTAATGAACTAAGATTAAAAAGGAATAGCTATGTTTAACTCTTGAATATTTAGATCAGTCTTTAGAGTAATAGAATTGTGCTTTTAAGTTTTGTAAGCTCTGATTACAACTATCCCTTGTACCTTTTCCAATAAGGAAGTATTATTTTTAACTAAAAATCCTATTAGGAGAATATTAGGCAAGGCTGACCTCTCTGGGAATATCAAGAAATAATCTTTTCTGGTAAAATGACTTAGGGAAAATTAAGCATTTAATAATAAAAACCCATATTTAAATAGAGTTTCAAAGTTTACAAAGCTTTTTGCTGACAACTGAGTGAATTAGAGAATGAAACCATTCATATGGTTCCTGCCACTTAAGGCTTACATGATTTGGGGTGAAATATATAACTTTCTGTTATTGAAGTTTGAAGTTCTTGAAGAAAGTGAAGTTCACTTATACATAGAGATGAATACACTGTAGCACAATAAAATGTAAGGGACTTCTCTACTAGCAGCAATGCAATGATCCAGGACAATTCTGAGGGACTTATGAGAAAGAACACTATCCACATCCAGAGAAAGAACTGTGGGAGCAGAAACACAGGAGAAAAACAACTGCTTGATCACATGGCTCAATGGGGATATGATTGGGATTGTAGACTCTAAGCAATCACCCTAGTGCAAATATTAATAATTTGGAAATAGGTCTGGATCAATGACACATATAAAACACAGTGGAGTTGCTCATTGGCTATAGGAGGGGAATGGGAGGAGGGAAGGGAAAGAACATGAATCATGGAACCATGGGAAAATATTCTAAATTAATGAAATAACATTTTTCATATTAAAAAAAAAATTGAAGTTCAGTGAAGTTATATGACTTACCCCAAATCATGAGGGCCAAAAGTGGAAGCATGAAGGCACAAGCTCAAATCTTGACTGTGAATCCAATATTCTTCTAACTACTTGATAGCTATCTTCCACTTGGACAAAGTATATGGTTTAAAGATAAGAACTGATATTTTCTAAAGGTCCTTCTCTTTTACCTTCTCTGCCTTTTTGCACCAACATAATCTCTTGCTTAGGATTTGACAGCAACTGGATATCCATCTATAATGATGGCTCAATTGTATTTCTTCTTGACTTCCTTCTCCAGGTAGGGTTCTTGGGGTATTCAGAGAGTACCTCTGGTTCGAGGGTTTGCTGATTCCTTGTCAGAGCTGCTCCCCCACTTTTAGTGTCCTCTTGGCACTCAGCTCTTAGCTATGGCTCCAAGAAGCTATAGTATGCATAGCACCCACACCACAATAAGCCATTTCAGCACGGGCTAAAACAGGAGAGTAAGGCTGTTCATATATTATTGAGACTTCTACCTCAAATTGGTGAAGACTTTCCCTGGTAGAATGGGCAAATAAGAACAATTTATTACAATGGTCATGAAAGTTGTTTAAGTAGGTGCTAAAGAGAGTGCTTAGAGCTTGGCCAGACTTTAAAGATGTTAAGGTCATCCACTGCAACCCAGGGCATCACTAGTAATCTTAACTATTGTCCTCTGATGGACTTAGATGACTGGAAGAGAGAAAGGAGTGAAGTTGATAACTTTGTGCAACTCTGTCTTAAATACAATTCACTTGCAAGTCAAGACATTGCTTTTGTGATGTCACTGATCCTCTTTGGAAAATGATTGAACAACAATATTAAAAAGGTAGAAGACTATTTACACTTAGTTGCTGAATTATTTATTCTAAGGCACTAATCAATAGAAATAGCAGCATGGCTAGTAGAAAGAGTTGACTCTGGGTTAAGAAGACTTGGTTTAAGTTCTGCCTCTAACACATCATGGCTATATAACTAGGGGAAGCCAATCCACCAGTTCTTAGAGCCTTAGCTAACTTTCTAAGATATGTCACAGATCAGGTGATGATTTGTTTTAATAGACATTTCCTCAGTTGAAGTTCTGTATACCAATGAAATAACAGGAGGAAAAAAACAGCTGATAAGGGCAATGTAAACTTGGGCCATATGGTATCTCTTGAGAATGATCAAATCCAGGCATATTTAGCAAGAAACAGTCAATTCTTAATAATTGATACTATGGATATAATGTGGAAGGAAGGAAGGGGAGAGGGAGGAAGGAAGAAAGGAGGGAGACAGGGAAGAAGAAAGAAGGGAGAGAGGAAGGGAGAAAGGAAGGAAGGGAAAGAAAAAAGAGGGAGAAAGGAAGGAAAGAAGGAAGGAAGGAAGAAAGAAAGGAAAATAGGAAAGAAAGAAGGAAACAAGTATTTATAAAACTCATTCTATATGCCAAGTCCTCTATTAAGGCCTTTACAAATATTATCTAATTTGGTCCTCAAGATAAGCCTGAAAAAAATAGGTGCTATTATTATTATAATTTTTAGTCAAGGAGACTGGGGCAAATAAAAGTTAAGTGACCTGCCCACTGTCACAGAGCTAGTCAAGTATCTAAGGCAGATTTCAAATACATATATTCCTGACTCCAGGTCTGGCATTCTAGCCACTGTACCACCTAAATGCCTATAGTCATCTTTTGCTGGGCAAAAACAGTTGACAGTTTAATGGCTGTTTTCCCCAATTCTTCCAAACCTTGGAGTCTTCCTATGTAAATACACAATTTTTTTTCTTTTTCTTTTCCTTCTTGAGGTTTTAGCCTCAGGGAACATTAAGCAGTACAAACTTATCCAATCAACACAGGCTTAATCCCATCAATTGGACAGACAAGAAGTCTTCAGAGGGCAGGGAAACTCCAACACCCATCCCACATACACTGCAGAGAAAGTAACTACAAACCTCCATTGCCAGCTGGGGGAAGATCTTTCATCAAAGCTCATTAAATCCATTTGCTTAAAGTAGCAGAACAGAAAAGGGGAAAATATGAGTAAACAAAAGAAAAAGAGAAAAGAAATGACAATTGATAGCTTCTTTCAAGGAAGTGAAAAGAGACCAAAAGAAATAGAAAAAGAGAAAGAAGTTCCAGCGAATTGGACACAGGCTTTGGAAGATCTGAAAATTCAATTAACTCAAGAACTTCAGGAACTCAAAAAGCAATCAAGAGAGGCTGAAGACAATTTGAAAAATGAAATATATGAGCTAAAACAAGAAAATAAAGTCTTAAAAGCCAGAATTGGCCAGCTTGAAAATGAAGCAAAGAAGGCAAAAAATTATCTACAAAGAAAATCAGACTAAAAGGAGAAGGATGACCAAAAAGCCAGGGATGAAATTCAGTCTTTAAAAAATAGAGCTCAACAACTAGAAGCAAATGACTTCACAAGGCAGCAAGAATATATACAACAAAATAAAAATAAATAAACAATGGCAACCAAACCTCGCAATAAAATATCATCTTACTTGAGGATAAGGTTGTTAAGTTCAAATTTGTACCTTAATGTAAGGTACAAATAGTGTATTGTTAAAATTAAATCATCTAAATGTGAATCCTTCTCACAGGAAAGCTGTCCCTTTTCAGCAGGGAGGTTTGAACAGCAAGTAGAAGTTAATAACCTTCTCATGAAATGTGTTGCCATTGAGAAGCTCATGTTCACAGTTCATGTCTTTTAGCCATAAGTTTAATGCTTTTTTCAGGTCTCACAAACGCCTTTGCTACTTTTAATTAGCTAGAAATGTCATTACTTTCTTATTCAGATGGAAATCAACTTAAGAGGAAGTTCCACTTCCACAATCTACTGGGTTACCCTGGGGAAGATCAAGAACTGAGCAAGGGGTTAAGTTATAGGAAATATTGTGTTTCTAACACTGATATTCATAATACCCTGCAGTTTCCTGGCTTTTGTGGCCCTTTTGGAAGGAAAGAAGTAAGACTGATGGAATGCTGAACTTGGAGTCCTTGTGTTCAAATCCCACCTCATGTACTTAGTAGCTTTCTGATTCAGGGTGAAGCATTTAATGTCTCTGGTTCTCCACTTCCTAACCTGCAAAATGAAAAGTGGATTAGTTGAGCAAACTCTGTATCTATGATCTCTTGCTCTTATGAACTGACTTAGAAGTGTCAGGCAGAACTTTTATCCCCATCACTTAGCTGCTGAACATTGATTCATTCTCTGAAACTAATCTGTGATGACAAGAGGTAGGAATTGTTTTCATTGATGAGTAGATTGTAGGACCCCGTCCTTCAAGTGGTCTTAAGAGATGGGGTATATTGAGTGTTTGGGGAGGACTAGCACTAGGTCCTCCTCTTTTTATCTTCTCAGTCTTTTTGTACCAAGATAATTTGAATTTAGGATTTGGCAGCAATTGGTGGTCCAGTCAGATTTCTTGTCTCCTTTCTCTTCATAGAGTATATGGGGTATTCAGGAAGGACTAGTACCTCTGGCATGAGAGTTTGCTGAGCCGTTTTCAGCTTTTCTTTCCTCCTTTGGTATCCACATGCCACCCAGCTCTCACCTATAGTTCCCAGGAGCTGTAGCATGCTCAGTAGCCACACTCCAGCAAAAGTCTTTGCAGGCAGGTTAAATTAGGTTGGGGGTAAGGAACTAGCCTCACACACATGGGGCAGTTAGGAGGACAACTCCTCCAAGCAAGTAAAGATTTGCCCCAATAGAAGAGACAGATGAGAACAGTTTGTTCCAACGGTCCTAATGGTGGTAGAAGCGGGTGCTATGGAATGCTTGGAGCTTGGTTAGATATTGAAGAAAGCAATGCCATTCACTGTATTCTTAGCCATTATGAGTTGTCTTGACTTTTGTTTTGCCACTGGACCTTGATTCTAGAAGAGAGAGTGAGGCTGGCAATTTTGTGCAACTGGACCTCATTTAAATCTAATTCACATCATCAAGACATAAGTCTTGTGATGACATTGGTCCTCTTTGAAAAACTGATGAAAATATAATATAAGCCAGTGGTGAAAGCTTGACCAGAGATGGAAACTATGGGTTGAGGGAAAAGAAGTTAAGAACATAGAAAATCCCAGAAACATTCACAAGTTTTATGTGAACTCCTACACTCACCTCCCTTGGTTCATCTCAGCAGTGGATACCATGGGAAGGAAGGAAGCAACTGAGACAAAGACAGGCCATTAGCCAGGGAGCCATCTCCTTAAACAAAAACATAAGAGATGAATCTGATTAAATGCATGTATGGCATAATAATGTGGCCTATGGCAGCGGGAAGTATGCTAGACCCCAAGTCAAAATGAATAAAAAAGCATTTTTGAACCTCTAATATGTGCCAAACATTGAAGATAAAAATAGGAAAAGTAAGCTAGTCTCCAAGAAATCCATATTCTATAATGCATTGGATAAGGCATTAAAGAAAGTTTAGCTGTCTTGTAGATGGTAAGGCCTGGAAATCCTAAAGGTACAGCTGTTTGATGAATGACAGGGCCCAGGGAATCCTTGGGCTACAAAAGTAGGTCAGGGACAAAGAGCAATGACAGTCAGGAGCAAAATAGTAAGGCTTTCTGGTTTCCTACCATGTAGGAAGAAATGGAGTCATTGATTTCCATATCATCCTTTGGGCACACAAGGTGACCCTTTTGCAGGGCAAAGGGAAGGCGGGAGAATCCTTCCAGTGGTGATGATTCTTCCCACTATCTTCCATCCCCCAAGTACTTGGAATGGATTCTGGGACTGCCAGGATTGGGAAGGAATCAAAGGGTAAGGTAAGGACCTGAGTTTTAGTCCTATCTCCAATGTGTGACTGTAGATAATTCACACATCCTCTCTGGTCTTCTGTTTGCTCATTCATGAAATGGAGATGCTTCAGATCATCAGTTTGCTTTAGAAGGCCCAGAAGAAAGTGCTTTATAATCCCTGAAGTGAGAGATCAATGTACCCTATTATAATTTATGAGCTCCTATCTTTGTGAGTTCAGTCAAATTGAGCATTGGTTCTTCCTTCTTCCCTAATTAGCAGCACCCAAGACTTAATGATTTACTTCACAGTCTAATTGAAAGCCCAGGATTACATTATTTACTATTAGTATCTGTGCTGGTATGGAAACTAGAGGCTGTAGTACAATGTCAGAGCTCTCTTGGGATGAGCAAGTCTCCTTTCTAGTGTGTTCAATTCATCACCCCCAAGGTAGGGTGGGTTTCAGCAGCATCATTATTAAAACTAAACATTAGGGGAAAACAAACAGCAGGAGGGGAGAGTCTGAGTAAACAAGAGGGAAAGCTCTTGCCCTGGAGGGGGTGAGATGAAGTGAAAACATGGCTAAAATGGAAGCAGAGAATCTGTCAACAACAAAACCTTTAGAAATAAATTCCAATGACAGAGACCAGCTGCTGGTACTCTTCTTCATTTTCTATTAATTTTGTGTATACTGGGAATATACTTGTGTATGTACATGTTGTCTCTTCCTCCCCATTCCTCATAGAATGTAAGTATCCTGAGGATAAAGATTGTTTGGATTTGGTCTTTGTACTTTTAAGGTGCCTAGCACCCAGTAGATGATCATTCGCTAAATCCTTTTTTGGTTTAAATGACAGAATCTTGCCCCCATTCTGGATCCCTCTTCCCCAACTGGATAATGGTACAACTTTTCCCATAAGAAACATTCAAGATTTAATAATTTCCTCAAAATTGCACAAGGAAATATAATCCTATTCTCTGCTACTGTCATCAAGTCCTGGGAACAAGAATTGATTCAGTATAACTCATCCTGTCTTTCAACTTCATTTCCTCCTATTTTTCATCATGTTCTTTCTACTGTTAACAAAGGATTCAGCAAAGTGTTGGGCCCAGTCAAGAACACCTGAGTTCAAATTTGGCCTTAGACACTAGCTGCGTGATTCTTTCACTTACCTTCTGTTTTAGAGTGTCGAGGGCTAAGCAACTGGAGTGAAGTGACTTTCCCAGGGTCACACAGTTAGGAAGTATCTGAGGCCAGATTTAAACCCAGGTCCTCTAGTCTCCATCCTGGCATTCTGTTCATTGTGCAAACTAGTTGCCCCTTAGATAATGTATTTTAAGGTTACATTGAAGGTATTCAAGAACTAAAATATGTGGTCAGCCACTTAACTTCTGTCTGCCCCCTTTCCTCAACTACAAAATAGGGATCACTTACCTTTCAGGGTTATGAGGGCCAAATGAAGTACTATTTGTAAAAGTAGTGTCCTCAGGCATATGGTAGATACTTAATACACGTTTATTTCTTCCTTCATTCCCACTATCCATCAAATACCACACAATTATGAGTATGCCTAATTTCCCCCATTCATACTAAAACACTACCTCCATTCTCCTATAATACTTCCAGTAGTTCTTTTAAAGAGGAATTTCTAGGCAGCATGGTAAGGTATGGGGCAACCAGGTGACACAGTGATTAGAGTGCCAGACTTGGAGTCAGGACAACTCGTCTTCTTGAGTTCAATTCTGGGCTCAGACACTTACTATCTGTGTGACTCTGGGCAAGTTACTTAACCCTGTTTCCCCCAGTTTCTTCATCTTTAAAATGAGCTGGAGAAAGATATGGCAAACAACTCCAGTCTCTTTGCCAAGTAAAACCCAAAGGAAGTCAGGAAGAATCAGATATAACTGAAAAACAACTGAGCAACAACAAATCCTACAATGAAAGAGCATCCTCCTGAGAGTAGAACATAACTAGGCTAAGGCAAATAGAGCTTTACCCAAGGTTGCCAAGATCTAGGGGTGCACTTCTTTGGAGAGGTCATTTCTTTCCCCCTGTGGTAGAGATGTCTATCCCAATGACTTTGATTTTTTTAATGGTCCCCATGCCACATTCCATAAGCCTATTCCTACCATCCTGAGGTTGCCACACTCAGGGTACCATCACCATGGAACCTATCTCCCAGGCCACATCCTCCTCTTCCAACCTCAAAAGGGTGTGGAGAGGGGGTGGGGAAAGAGCCATTACTACTGTACTCTGGGTGCCTCTCACCTAATAGGATTGTTTCCATAGCCTCTTAATTCTTGTGCTTCTTTCTGATCACATTGTCTTCTATCCCATCATTCCACCTCCCAAACTAAATTTTCCTCAGTGGAAGAATCCCTACTTGCAGCTTTATCTGGAAGCCAAAAGACCTGGCTTCTGATCCTAGTTTCAGGCTAATTTTCTATGTGATTTTGGGCAAGTGAGATCACATCTCTTAGCTTCCAGTATTCTCTGTAAAATGAGAGGAGTGGAAATGATTCTTAAAGTTCCTTACAAATTATATAAAATTATTTGACTCACTTCTATGATTGGTTTTAGGAATTCTTTTCTCTACCAAATATTTTATTCTTTATCACAATAGATAAAATGCTAGGCTGCAGTCAGGGTTCAAATTTAGCCTCAGACACTTCCTAGCTTTGTGACCTTGGGTAAGCCACTTAATCCCAGTTGCCTAGCCTTTACTGTTCTTCTTTCTTAAAATTAATACTAAAAGAGAAAGTAAGGGTATTTTTTGAAAAAAAAAATACTGAATTTAGCCAAAGGAACAAATGATTTGGATTCAAAAGACCTGGGTTCTAATTTGTGCTGTCATTTATTACCTATATGATCTTAGAAAAGATACTTCTCTTGACCTTAGTTTCCCCATTTGTAAAATAAGAAACTGAATTAGAAGTGCTTTAAAGGGGCAGCTGGGTAGCTCAGTGGAGTGAGAGTCAGGCCTAGAGACAGGAGGTCCTAGGTTCAAACCCGGCCTCAGCCACTTCCCAGCTGTGTGACCCTGGGCAAGTCACTTGACCCCCATTGCCCATCCTTACCAATCTTCCACCTATGAGACAATACACCGAAGTACAAGGGTTAAAAAAAAAGAAGTGCTTTAAGGTCCCTCCAAGCTTGCATTGTTCTCTAGTTGTTATGTGTGTGTGTGTGTGTGTGTGTGTGTGTGTGTGTGTGTGTGTGTGTGTAAAACCCTGCATGCCTGTACACACACACACACACACACACACACACACACACACACACACACATATTCCCAGGTTTTTGGAAAGGTTTTTGTGGATTAAAGGGGGAGGTCTAGAACTATGATTCAGCTTAGAAAGGAATTCCTAGTGTGGAAACCTACCAAGTGAGGCAGATGGGATGTTTCTCCTGGGTTCCCAGAGC
>NC_058130.1:171490444-171551234 GCF_016433145.1 Gracilinanus agilis
GAAGGAAGGAAGGAAGGAAGGAAGGAAAAAGGAAGGAAGGAAGGAAGGAAGGAAGGAAGGAAGGAAGGAAGGAAGGAAGGAAGAAAGAAAGAAAGAAAGAAAGAAAGAAAAAAGAAAAGCAAGTGCATTATCTGAAAAAAAATTGTGCTTCAGCTTTTGAGCACAAGATTAGGCAGGATCCCTGACCAATTGCAAAAGCCTTTAGCAGTTAGTGGAAACTGCAATATAATCAGAACTAAACAGCTCTTAGAACAATGAAAAGGTCCTCACTGGTACTTTACACAGTGTGTTTTCTGTGTGCCTTGAGTAGAAATCAACAATTCACATTACTTGCCAGCTCAAAAAACACCAGTGGCTTCCCATGCCTAAAAAATAAAAGTCTGTGGTCTTTGGCCTGTAACTCACAACCTTCTATAATCTGTCTGTATCCTTCCTTTCTGATTTTATCTGAGAATGCTGCACTTCATATGCTCCATGGCCTCTGTCATTCCAAGAATTCTTTCCATGGGCCTTTGCTCCTCTGGTCCTTAATCAGTTGACTGGCCTGTCACAATCTTACCCGTTCTTAACATCTCTGCTTTTCAGAACCGTACCCATTTCATGTCCATTTAGATGATACTTTCTCCATGAAATAATTTCCCCCCATCTCTATTCTGAAAATAAGGAGTTTGACCTCAGTGACCTAGGAGGTCTGAAACATTTCCAAATTTGTGATCCTAAATTATAAACTTTTATATATTTATAGATAAATCTTATATATGTAAATATATATTTCATATAGACATATGCATATGCATAAATGTGAGAATATATGGTATGTGTAAGTATTTACATGTGTATATATACATAAGTATATTTGTATAAATGCATATATATTTATATATGTATCCATAGATATAGATATGGTGGTTTTTCAGTTGTATCAGACATGTCCAACTCTTTGTGACCCCATTTGGGGTTTTCTTGGCAAAGATACTGGAGTGGTTTGACATTTCCTTCTTCAGCTCATTTTTTACAGATGAGGTAACTGAGGCAAACAGAATTGAGTGACTTTTGCCCAAAGTCACACCGTTAGTAAATGTCTGAGGGCAGATTTGAACCCTATTCACTTTACAGAGTAGCAAACAAAAATCCAGAGAAGGAAAGCGATTTGCTCAGGGTCACCCAGGTACTGTCGTTAAGAGATAGAATTCAAACCCAGGTCCTCTCCAGATCTGGAGCTTATGTCTAATCTTTCCTACCGGTTGCTAAGCTACTGGATAGAGGAGATTGAGTCTTATTTATCTCTGTATCCTTCCTTGATTGGCAACCCAGGTGTTTTGTGTAGCACAGGTATATGTTGGCTGTTTTCTAAATGAATGGATAAAATTTTACCATTACACACTCTAAAATAACACCTTTGTAACAAATGTAGAAATTTTTCTAAGGGATGGGATAGTTTGACCTATAAAATGACCACAATATAGCTGGAATTCCTAAAATGTTTTCTAAATAATTTTCTCTGACATGCATTTTCCCCATGTTTTAATTTCAGTTTTTGTTAAATCAGAGCTATGTCATAGGAAAAGTAGAGCCTGAGAATCAGAAAATCTAGGATTTGGGCAAGTTCCTTAAATTTTCTAGTCTTCAGTTTTTTCCATTTATAAATTAAGGATTATGGATTAAATCATTGGCATGTATGTTGTATATATATACATGCATATGTGTATACATGTATAATAGACATATCTGTATGTGTACAGTATATGTATGAGTGTGTGTGTAAATACTCACAAAAAATATGCAGCTAATTGGTATAGTGGATAGCGTTTCAGGCCTAAAGTCAGAAGAACTCATGTTCTTGAGTTCAAATCCAGCCTCAGTCACTTGCTAGCTGTGTGACCCTTGGCAAGTCATTGAACCTTATTTACCTCGATTTTCTCATCTGTAACTAGGACTAAAGAAGGAAATGGCAATTGATTCCAAAATTTTTTCAAAAATAACCTCAAATGGTATCAAGAAGAGTCAGACACAACAGAAACAACTGAATAACAGGACAAACAAATAGTTACATACATCTAAATACACACTCATATCTCTATTTACACACAAATCTACCTGTTTCTCTAGCACTTAGCACAGTGCCTAGAACATAGTAGGTGCTTAATAAATGTTTGTTCATCGGTTAATTAATGGCTTGCTCCTTTGCCATGACTGACACCTATTTACAGAAATCCTCATTGAATTCTCTCAAAATCTTACAGGATTGGAATAGGGACTGGGTGTGTGATTTTATTGCTGAAAAGAAACTGCTGGCTGAGGAAACTCCCTCTCTCAATGTAGGGCACTATCTTTTCTGCAAATTAAGAATCTTAGAGAGTTACCTGGAACCTTGCAAGTTTAAGTAACTTAAGGTCACACCGGCAGAGGTAGATCCTGAACCCATCTCAAGGGCTGACTATTCACCTAACCAGACTCCCTCATATTGTAAACCTTACAGTACCATATAAAAGCCCAGGATGGCTATTATTCCTCTTCTGTATAGATATACTTTAATATCTCTCCCCCCATGGCAATATTGGCTCCATTTCTTCCATCCTCAATTCTTATCTACCTTTTCACCATTGTCTTTCCTGCTTTACCTCCCTTAAGTGTATCATCTTAATATGTAATGCTGCTGATTCCATGTCACTTTTATCTATTCTGTTTCTATTGGAAAAAAAATATCACCAGCTAATTGGTACAATGGATAGGGTGCGGGTTCTTCTTTGAGTTCCAATCTGACCTTAGACACTCAATAACTGTGTGACCTTGGGTAAGTCCCTTACCCTGTTCCCTTTAGTTTCCTCACTTGTAAAATGAGCTGGAGAAGGAAATGGCAAACCATTCCAGTATCTCTGCCAAGAAAACTCTGAATGGGGCCACAAAGATGTCCAGACATGATGAAACAAATGAATAAACATTCTACAGCCATGTTCCCATCATGAGTCTCATCTACCAAATCTCGATGATTACTTTAAAGTCAAATTTGCTTCCTTCCATTAGGACCTCTGGGTCAAACTTTTTATTAAGCCTACTTTGTTTACTTGTATCTTGACACCTGAGGTCACCGGTATTATTGCTGGCTCTCTACTTGGATATTCTCTTCAGTGAATTACTGATCTTCTCTTCTGTGATTTTTCTTCCTTTGTTGTATTTGCTAGGACTCTGTGGGATCAGCCTTGGCAAACTATATGGACAGTATTTTTTCCTTCCTTTAACCTCCAGTCCATTGTTCACAGATTTAAATTTCACAGCTGAAATCAGCAGCCTGATGGGGGTTGCTTTATTATAGAGCAGCCCCTGCTGTTTCTACACTACAATTTAGGAATTTTAAAAAATAATGTATTACAGGAACATCTTGTATGTAGAGGACATGAAGAAGTCTTCCAGTGGCACCCCTTGAATGAAACAAAGAATATGGGTATCAACCCCACATTAGGGCCCAAAAGGCCTTATTCAATGATACTTTATCACTCCTATCACAGAAATCAATAGAACAACTTCTAATATAGTAAGTATTATCCACAATCAGTTAATCAATTATCAAGCATTTACTAAATTCCTGCTATGCACCAGTCACTGTTCTAGGCTTTAGGGAAATAAAGGCAAAAAAGGCCCTGCCTTCAAGAAGCATATATTCTACTGAGGGACATAATTATTAACACATATAAGTATATGCAGAATGAATACAAAACAAATATAAATCAGGGAAATGAAAAATAGTAAGGGAGGAAATCAGCACTTGGGATCTAGGAAGGCATCGTGTAGGAGATAGCATCTATATCTAATTTTAATAAGCAAGTTTAATTTTATTTTCAAAATAACATTTTATTTTCCTTCAATTCATGTAAAAAGACAAAAATTTAACATTCATTAAAATTTTTTGAGTTCTAAATTCTTTCCCTCCTTCCTTCCCTCAGACCCTTCCACCCCTCCCTCTATGCTGAGACAATAAATAATTTGATAACAGATTTTATATCTGAAATCATATAAAACCTTTTGTGAATATATATCTTGAACCAAACAAGAAATAGAGAACATTGCAAAATGTAAAATGAATGACTTTGATTATATCAAATTAAAAAGGTTTTATACAAACAAAACCAATACAACCAAAATTAGAAGGAAAGCAACAAACTGGGTTAACATTTTTATAACAAAACTCTCTGATATATAATAAATATATAAGGAACTAAGTAGAATCTATAAAAAATCAAGCCATTCCACAGTTTTCACAGGATGAAATAAAAACTATCAATAAGCACATAAAAAGTTTTCTAAATCCCTCCTGATTAGAGAAATGCAAATTAAAGCAACTCTAAGGTACCACTTTGCACCTAGAAGATTGGCCAATATGACAGCAAAGGGAAGCAATAGATGTTGAAGGGGATGTGGCAAAATTGGGACACTAATACATTGCTGGTAGAGTTGTGAATTGGTCCAACCATTCTGGAGGGCAATTTGGAACTATGCACAAAGGACCACTGCTGGTTTTGGACCACTGCTGGTTTTGCACCCCAAAGTGGAAACAGACTTATACAAAAATATTCATAGCCACACTCTTTATGGTGGCAAAAAATTGGAAAATGAGGGGGTATCCATTAATTGGGGAATAGCTGAACAAACTGTGGTATATATGATGGTGATAGAATATTATTGAGATGAAAGGAATAATGTACCAGGTCCTGTGCTAAGCTTAGGGGACACAAAGAAAAACAATGATACCTGATCTCAAGGAACTCACATTCTAATGGGAGAAGAAATAGGCAAATAACTATGGGCAAACAACTTATAGATAGGACAAATTAAGGGTAGTCTTGGAAGGCACTAAGATTAAGGAGCAGCCTGTGAAAGGCTTCTTGCAAAAAAGTAGGATTTTGGGGAGCAGCTGGGTATCTCCGTGGATTGAGAGCCAGGCCTAGAGAGGGGAGGTCCTAGGTTCAAATGTGGCCTCAGACACTTCCTACTTGTGTGACCCTGGGCAAGTCACTTGACCCCCATTGCTTAGCCCTTACCACTCTTCTGCCTTAGAACCAATACACAGTATTGATTCTAAAGCAGAAGGTAAGGGTTTAAAAAAAAAGTCAGATTTTATGTCTACACAGAATCATGTCTCCCTCATCTTTAAAAAAAACCCTTGCTTGATTCTACCATTCCCACTAATTACCATCCCATATCTCTCCTTCCCTTCTTGGCAAATTTCCTTTAGAAAGCAGTTGAGAATGACACCTAGATCACAAACTTAAAGGACTGGGGTGATATTATTATTCTTGACAGTTATTACAGAATTAAGAGTGAAGAAGTGTTTAGAGGGAAAAATAATAAATTTAGTTTTAGAACATGTTGAATTTAAGATGTCTATTGGATGTCCATTTCAGTATGTCCGAAAGGCAGTTGAAGATGTGAGATTAGAGGTCAGATGCAGAGAGGTTGGAGAAGGGTAGGTAGATTTCAGAATTGTTAGGGTAGAGATAATGATTTAATCCATGAAAGCTGATGAGATTCCCAAGTCATGTAGTATAGAGGGAGAATAGAAGAGGGTCTAGGGCAGAAACCTGTGGGATACCTACAGTTAGAGGACATGATCTGGATGAAGATTCAGCAAAAGAACCTAAGAACGAGGGACAGGTAGGTAGCTCACTGAATAGAGAGACTAGAGATAGGAGGTCCTGGGTTCAAATTTGCCCTGAGATACTTCCTAGGTGTGTCACTCTGGGTAAGTCACTTAAAACCAATAGCCAGCCCTTACCACTCACTCTTTTGCCTTGGGACTGATACTTAGTTTGGATTCTAAGACAGAAAGTAAGAGCTTTAAAGAAAAAAAAAATTTAAGGGCCTGAGAATGAACAGTCAGATAGGCAGGAGGAATACCAGGAGAATGTGGCATCTGCCAAACCTAGAAAGAATAGGTGAGAGTGATCAGCATTATCAAAGATAAAGGAGAATAGAGATTAAGAAAAGGCCTTTGGATTTGGCAGCTAAGAGGACATTGGTAATTTTAGAGAGAACAGTTGGAATGGAATGATAAGGCTAGACATCCAAATATAAAGGTTGAAGATGAAAATGAGAAGAGAGAAAGTGGAGGTCCCTTTTGTAGGCAGCCTTTTGAAGGAGTTTAGTCCCAAAGGGCAAAAGAGATATAGAATGATATCAGAGATGGAAAGATGAAGTGAGGGTATTTCAGCATGGGTATGAAATGGGCATGTTTGTAAGAAATAGGAAATAGGAGTTAGGAGAAAGTGAGAAATTGAATATCAGTGATACAGTGGGAATAACATAAGGGTCAGTCTGTTGGAGGAGATGGGATCGAATGGTATTACTTGTTCTAGGAGAGGAGTTATCCTTGATAAGGAATGAAGCTACTTCATTATGTGAGACAGATAAAGGAGAAGATAGTGGCAAAAGGCAAATGAGTGATGTGAGAAGAGGATGAGGGGAGAAAAGGGAGATCTTGGTGAATGGCCTCAATTTGTTTCTATAAAATATGAGGCAAGTATCTCAAATGAGAGGGCAGAGGAAGGGGGAGCCATAGGAAGTATGAAGAAGGATGAAAGTGTTTAGAAGAATTGCTGTGGAAAGTGAGTGGATAAGTCAGGGATCACTAACAATAGTGATAGCAATTGAGATTGTTTCACATGAATTTGTAGTGGACCCAGCCAGAGTAGTTGTATGATTTTCTGTATCTTTGTTCAGTAGCATGAATGTAGGAGCAAAGGGGGCAAATTGAGGGAATGATCCAAAGCCAAGGCTTGGTAGGGCATAATCAGCAAAATGATGGGGGACCTAGAGACTCAAGGGAGGAGAATAGCATAGAGTTGAATTGGTTCACCAAAGGGTCAAGGTGGTAAAAAGAGGAGAGATTGGCTAATGCAAGGGAGATGGCCTAGGAGAGAATTGAGAAGTCATGGATTTGGAGATCACAAAGTGGATGAAGAGTAGGATTATATAAGGGAAGGCAGAGGGAAGGTGAAAAGCCAATAGCTTATGATTGGATAAAGGGATTCCAAAATTTTTGAACATGGTGGTATATTTATGGTGATGTCAAGTTGGAGGTTATAACTGTCTTTGCATATGGCTGAAGTAGGATGGAGAGGTAGGTCATGGGAAGAACTGAGGAATTAGTGGTGAGGGCAGGAGTTAGGGAGGAGAGAAAAATTATGAACCGTGGACTGAACTCATCGACAAAAGAAGGGGAGTACCCTGGGTGTCTGTAGATGTCAGCAATGAGGATTTTGATTTGATGGTAAGTAAGAACAGTATGAACCTCAAAGGAGAGAAAATTAGTGAGTGATAAAATTTGGGAAAGAACCAGAAAATGACAATGAGGAGGAAGGAGTAATCCAACTCCAGCATCTCAGCCAATTAGTCAAAGGGAATGAATAAAGGTCTAGCCAATCCTAGAAAAGGCAGTCACAGTTTCTATGTCTTCAAAGGAGCTTGGTTTCAATGGCTAGTAGATGGAAGAAGTGGGAAAGGAGAAGATTAAAGATGAAGAGAACTTTGTCATCTATTGAATAGACATTCTAGAAGTCACTGCAGAAGGGATGGGGAGTATGTGGTTGGAACTTTGCAATGAGAGACCTGAGGAAGATGGGAATAATGAACTAAGTGGTGGCAGGTGAAAAATGGGGTTTAAATGATGACCTACAGGGGTTCAGAATCACTGGGATGCATATGGAATGACAAGGTGTGCCAATGTTCATCACTGAGTGGAAGGTGCCATTCCTCTTCCTAAAAGATCCTGAAGAGTGGGCTGGCAACAAGTGCAATATGAAATGGCATTCACACAGCCAAAAGCATGCCTCCACCTCAATATTCCTCTTTCCTCCAAAGGTGGGAGATTAAATAGAAAAGGGCACACAGTAGATGTTAGTCTTGATTCCTACTGACTTTCCTATTCTTCTTCCCTCAATGGACAGACTCAGCAAAAGGCAGAAGACCCACAAGGTCAAATTCCTATTTGTACTGAAGGTTCTCTGCATCTCATGGGATGGGAAATTAGGCTAGTAGCTGGAGGTAGAAGTTGTTTTGTGCTGATGGAAGGTGTATTGGTATAGATCAGACTCCTGAATTGGCCCTTTGTCACCTTCTTGTTTGGTGATACACATGGTCAGAGAAAAGTTTGTTGGTTCCTCTCATCCCAGAATTTTAGAGTTGGAAAGGACCTTAGTTAGCCACTGGGAATCACTTCTCTTAAGGCTACCACAACTACAACCACCACCATCATTTTTACTTAATATTTATGTAACATTTAAAAGCTTATGAAGCACTTCACATTTATTATTTCAGTTGGTACCCATGATGATCTTTCAGGGAGATGCTATTATTAGTTTCATACTACAGCTGAAGAAATAAGCTGACAGAATAAATTATTTCCCCAGGCTCATTCAATTTCTGAGACAGCATTCTAACTCAGATCTTCCTGATTCTGAGTCCACCATTCTATTCATTACATCAAGCTGCCTCTGGCATATATGACAGTCATTTGGACTTTGCTTTAAGATTTGTCAATGAGCCAGGGGACTCACTACCTCCTGAGGGAGTCTGTTCTAATTTGGACACCTCTAATCATTAGGCAGCTAAGTGGCACAGTGGATAGAGTGCTGAGCCTGGAGTCAGGAACACATCTTCCTGAGTTCAAATTTGGCCTCAGATACTTAATAGCCATATGACCCGGGGCAAGTCACTTAATCTTGTTTAGTTCAGTTTCCTCAGCTATAAAATGAGCTGGAAAAGGAAATGGTAAACCATTCCAGTCTCTTTGCCAAAAAAAAAAAAAAACTGAAGTGGAGTCACAAAGAGTCAGACATGACTGAAAAGACTGAAAGCAATAACAAAATTGTTAGGACATGTTTCCCAACATCAAGCCAATATTTACCTCTTTGGAACATTCACCCATCATTTCTGGATTTTCCCTCTAGGGTCAAACCAAAACAAATACTTGAAGATTTATGATATCTTCCCTGATTCTTCTCTTCTTTAAGTTAAATATCTCCATTTCCTTTAGTTTTTGCCCATATTAGATGGTCTCGAGGCCCTTCACCATCATCCTAGTTGAATTTGTCTCCATGTTCTGCAGCTTAACAAATTCCTTCTTAAACTGTAGCACTGGGGTCAGCTAGGTAGCTCAGTGGATTGAGAGCCAGACTAAGAGGCAGGAGGTTCTAGGTTCAAATCTGGTCTCAGACACTTTCTAGCTGTTTGACCCTGGGAAAGTCACTTAACCTCATTTTGCCTAACCCTTACTTCTCTCCTACCTTGGAACTAATACACAATATTGCTTCTAAAAGGGAAGGTAAGGGTTTAAAAAAAAAAAAGAAAACTTTTAGTTGAGGCAGTTAGGTAGTACAGTGGATAAAGTACCAGTCCTGGAGATGAAAGGATCTAGGTTCAAATTTGTCTTCAAACTCTTCCTAGTTGTGTGACCCTGGACCAATCACTTAACCCTCATTGCCTAGCCCTTACTGCTTTTCTGCAAGGTTTAAAATATATAAAAACTATAGCACCAAGAAATACACACAATAATCTGTAGATGTCAGAGTATGAGAGATTCTCACCATCTTGTTCCTTCTCTTTAATTCAACTCAAGTTCCCATTAGCTTTTTTGGCTACTACAGCACCTTGCTGACTCACATTGATTCTGCAGTCCATGAAAATTTCCTTGCTCATGTCCACACAGCTGCCACATTGTTAGTGCCAGAATTCAGATCCTGGTCTTCTAGTCCAGCATTCTTGCCCATGACACCATGTTGACTTGAGTATCTCTTTCCAAATTCATGCATTAGGAAATGAGATGAAAATCAATTCTCCATGCTATACTGCTGTCCTGTCCCCTCACTCTTTTATACCACATGAATCCATCTTCCAGAGAAACTGTGATTCTAGGCCAAACTGGGTCCTTATCACTGCAGCTGAGGACCTAAGACTTCCATGCCAGATCCAGAGTGTAAATGGGTCTGTAGCATTGGATTCAATCAATCAGTCACTTGAAACATTTAGCAAATGACAACTGTATGCCAGGCACTGGGTATAAAAAAATCATTCAGTACCTGACCTTGAAGAGCTTCTATTTTTTTGGAGGAGAAAACATACTCATATATAGTTGTAAATAAAGCACATATACAATAAATAATTCAAAGTTCTCCCTTAGCTTTGAGACCTTGGACAAGTCACCCTTTCTCAGTCTCAGTTTCCTTACCTGTAAAATGATTGTAATTACCTTAAAGATTTCTTGTGACTATTGAATGATATATGTAAAGCACTTTGCAAATCTTAAAGTTCTATATAATCATGATGAGAAATATAATTTGGAAAAAAAAAGTTACTCGTCACTGAAAGAATTTGGAGAGGCTTAATGTCAAAAGTGGTATTTGAACTGAGTTTTGAACTCCTGTGAACTGTGAAAATATACCAGGGTCAAAAATAGAAGCTTCAAAGCATCTCCTTAATTTAGCATTCACACATTCACACATTCACAACAATAAAACTAGTATTTATGTAACACTATAAATTCTGCAAAAGCAATTCCTTTAATTGGGACACTAATGCATTGCTGGTGGAGTTGTGAATTGATCCAACCATTTTGGAAGGGAATTTGGAATTATGCCAAAAGTGATTTAAAAGAATGCATGCCCTTTGATCCAACAATACCACTACTAGGTTTGTACTCTAAAGAGATAAAAAAAAAATGTTTGTACAAAAATATTTATAGCCATGCTCTTTGTGATAGCAGAAAAAAAAATGGAAAATGAGGCAGTGTCCCTTGATGGGAGAATGGCTGAATAAAATGTGGTATATGATGGTGATAGAATACTATTGTGCTGTAAGGAATAATCAACTGCTTGATTTCTATAAAAACTGGGAAAACCCCCATGAACTGACACTGATTGAAATGAGCAGAACCAGGAGAACATTATATACAGAAACTGAAACATTGTGGGATGACTAAATTTAATTTACTTTGCTACTAATAGCAGTGCAATGATCCAGGACAATCCTGAGGGAATTTTGAGAAAGAATGCTATCCACATCAAGAAAAAGAACCGTGGGAGTAGAAATGCAGAATAAAGCATATGGTTTATCACTTATTTGTATGGGTATATGATTTGAGGTTTGGGTTTTAAAAGATAACTCTATTACAAAAATGAATAATGTGGAAATGTGTATTGAGTGATAATACATATATATAACCCAATGGAATTGCTTGTCAGCTCTGGGAGAGGGGAAAAAAAGGGGAGGGAGAAAACATGAATCATGCAACTTTGGAAAAATACTTAAAAATAAGTAATTTTTAAAAAAGTGATTCCTTTGCATTATCTCCTTTGAGCCTCACAATACCTTCTATAAGGAAAGCAATACCAGGTATTATCCCCATTTTGCAGGTAAGGAAATTGTGGCTCATACACATTAAGTGGCTTATCCATAATTACACAGCCTTGGTTCAGAGGCAGTTTGAACCCTCTTCTTCCTGACTCTAATTCCCACACTTGGCCCAAAACACCACATATGCACCTTATGAAGAATCAATGCATGAAGTAAGCAATAATTTTTCAGTGTTTCAGGGAAGTTATCTGTCATTTCTTCACCTCCTAGCATAATAGCTTTGCTGGTCCAAAAATTGTTTTTTTAAGTCAGAGTGCAAGATTTATAGTCAGGAAGACCTGAATTCAAATCCTGTCTCACACTGGCTTTTTTTCTGACCCTAAGCACTTAAACTCTCTTAGCCTCAGTTTCCTTAGCTGTAAAATAGAACAAAAAAATAGCCCTTCCCTGGCAGGGTTCTTATGGAAATCAACTGAAATAACATATGTAGAGGGCTTTGCAAACCTTAAAGCCTTATATAAATGCTAACTATTTTATTATTGTTGTTTTTTTATTATTTATGACTTCAAGGCAAACTCTCAATCTACTCCTCCACAATACCTCTCTCCCTGAGAGCCAAGTACTATGAATAAAATGACCGCATAAAATATATTTATTGTCAAAGTTCTTTTTTTCATTTTTCTCATCTTTTTCACTGGCGTTCTCTTACTAAGAGCCTGATTGCAGGCTAAATTTGATTCTGTATAAACCAAATTTGGAGAAGAAAGTGAGCCTCTATCCTCATCAATCTAATAATGACTCTGTTTTAACTTTTTGGCCTTCATGTTTTAGCTTGCACTCACCTGATATTTAGACCATAGGTGTAATTGTCTCCTCTTGACCTTTTGCCCAGGAAAATCCCTAAGAGTCCTTTAAAGCATCCTGCACTGTGACTTTTTTCTCTTTACCCTCTCTTTTATATCTCCCTTGATGAACGGCTGGTACAGTAGATAAGAGTTCCTGCCCTGGAGTCAGGAAGACTCATCTTCCTGAGTTCAAATTTGGCCTCAGACACTTACTAGCTTTGTGATCCTGGGCAAGTCACTTAACCATGTTTACCTCAGTTTCCTCAACTATAAAATGAGCTGGAGAAGGAAAAGGCAAACCACTCCATTCTCTTTGCCAAGAAAACTCCAAATAGGGTCACAAAGAGTAGTATACAACTGAAAAAATACTGAACATCCAATCCCAATGACTGGTGATGGATGGACAGAATATTTTTTTTCTCCCTACCCCACTTTGAGGACCTTTTTCTGTGTTTGGATCTATAAACATAAAAACATAAAAAGTATGTATACACATACAAATTGACACAAAGTCTCTCTAGTTAGAGTTGGATATGCTCTTAAACTAGAAGGGTTACACTTAATGTAACTGCATCCCTGAGAGAAACATTTTGGGGTGGGTACTTTGTCCCTGCCACAGTGATTTCTCACCAGTCAGCCAGTATCCCTGGGGTCTAAATCATCAAATCAGTGCAGACTTGCCCTGGTTTCTCCAGGAGTTGCTTTCTCCCACCTCTTCTGACACCCAATTTATCAGGATCCTTCCCTCCTTTCCCATTAATTCTCCCAGTGAGAGGCAGTATTGCATAGTAGGTAGAACACCAAACTTATAGTAAAAAAGACCTGGATTCCTATTCTCCTTTGGGGAAGGTGGTTGGCACTATGGATGGGGCACAAGGCCTGGAATCGAGAGCATTTGGGTTCAAATCTGGGCTCTGAAAGTTCTTAGTTGTATAACCCTGGACAAGTCACTTAACCCCAATTGCCTAGCCCTTACCATTCTTCTGACTTAGAACAATATTTAGTATCAATTCTAAGAAAGAAGGTAAGGGTTTTAAAAAGAATAACAATAATCCCACTTCGTGAATTGGGTAATTCTATAATCCTAGGCAGGTCATTTAACCTATGAAAAGCAGCATGGTAGGAGATAGATTTCTGGACCTGAGGTCAGTTCAAATCCATCCTCAGACATTTACTTGCTGTGTAACTCTTAGGCAAACTGCTTGGCTTCAGTTCTTCATTGTTAAAATGAGAAGGTTGGACTAAATGATCTAAAATAAGTTCCCATTGATCTTACTATTTATGATCCTCTCTGAATCTCAGTTTCTTCATCCATAATATTAGGAAGTTAGATTCAATAGTGTCCACTATAAATCTGAATCCTTGATCCTAAGATTATTTTATAACCCAAAGCTCAGTCACTCAATCATACAGTCATCAAATATTTTTCCTCGATGCAAAAAGTACAGGGTGCAATGAATCAAGCAGCTTCCTAGACTCTAAGTTCCTAAAAAAGAAGGAAAATATATTATTTATCTTTGTATTCCCCTCTCCCCTACCACTCTGCTTCTAATCCCTATTAGCTGTCAGGTATTGTGGAGGATAGAGACTAGACCTAGAATCAGGAAAATTTGAGTTAAAATCTAGTGTTAGATATTTACTAGCTGTGTGACCCTGGGTAAGTAACTTAACTTCTGCCCGCCTTGATTCCTCAACTGTAAAATGAGTATGATAATAGCACTTAAATCATAGGGATGTGGTGGGAATCAAATGAAGCGATATTTGTAGAGTGCTTGTCATAGTTGTTCTGGTACATAGTAGGTGCTTAACAAGTTCTTATTTCCTTTCTTCCTATCCCCACATATTTCATAGTGTTATGAGGAAATATTTGGTTCTAATATATGATCAGTTTGGGAGGGACAATCAAAGCACTAAATGAAGTTGGAAGCAAATGATCTTAATTGATAAGTGTGGTGAGGGAAGCTTCATGAAGGAGTGATGCATGAATTGGGTATTAAAGGATATATAAGGATGTATAAGGACCTCTATTAGCATGTCGTGAGAGGTAGGAGATTCATAGGTCTCAGGGCTAGAAGGGACACTAGAGATGATCTTGTCCAACCATTTCATTTTACAAAAGAGGAAACTGAGGCCCAAAGAGTACAAGCAAGCTGTCTGAGGTTATAGCATTAGGAAGCAGCAAAATGAGATTCCTGTCAAAACTCTCTGGTTCCAAACTGAATACAATCATCTTTGTATTATTTTCCTTAAAGCAGCCTAGAGAAAAAAGAGGTGAGCAAAGTCATAAATATGTAGTTGTTTTTAAGTTGTGTCTGACTGTTTGGCAGAGGTACTGGAGTGGTTTGCCATTTCCTTCTCCAGCTCATTTTACGAACATGGAAAAAGCAAAGAAGGTTAAGTGACTGGCCCAGGGTCACACAGCTAGGAAGTGTCTAAGACCAGATTTGAACTCAGGAAGATGAGTCTTCTTGACTGCAAACCCAGTACTCTAACCACTGTGCAACTTAAATGCCCAATATAGAGATTATTTAGAAGGGAATCATATGAAATAAAATAGGAAAAATAAGCATCTTGTACCAGAGAGTAGATGGGTCAGGGATGCCACGAAATAGAGTTTGAACCTAAGAGACAATAGGGAGCTACTGGAGATTCGTTTATTTGTTTTTTAGCAGGAGGGCATGTACTGAGTGTATTTCTGCTTGGAAGAAGATGTGTTTGGCAGCAGTATAAAAGATAGATTAAAGGAGGGAAAAAATGGAAGAAGAAACACCTGTGAGAAGGTTATTGCAATAGATGGGGAAAATGACAACTTATTCCATGTTAGTGGCAATAGAAGAATGAAAGGAAAAGATGAGATTCTCTCAAGGAAGTATTTAGCATAGTCCCTGGCACACAGTAGATGCTCAATAAATATTTATTGACTAACTAAATAGGACTTGATAATTGATGAGATATGAGAGGTGAGAGAAGCAGAAAGTAGTAACAGGTCAAATTCTAGACTCTTTCTTAAATTTATGATCTAAGAGTAGTAGTAAATGAACCTTGGACTTTAACATACCTTCTTATGACTATGACTGAGGTCACTAGGAGAGATACACGCTGGCCCATCTGGGTTTATCCAGACCTGTGGGCCACTTAACCCTAACATCCGGTCCCAATTGGCCCTTTTTTCCCACTCCAGTTCATTCCAATTAAGTCCCTCTTTTCTCTGAAAAGCGCAATCATTTCACTAGCTTCCTTCTACCATTCTCCTCCTCCCAGCCCATCATGTTTTTTACATGTCAAGTTTCCCCAGATAACTTGAAGTAACGACAGGGAAATTGAGCCACTGAAATCAAGTTGGGACTTGTTAGAGGGTATCACTTTAAAACATTTCCCAAATATGTTAACTGCAGCTGTTCCCCATGATAAAAGAATCAGAATGATTTTCCAGCCGAGATCCAGGAGATTATCATATGAGAAGTAGCTAAGCAATAATTTAGCATTGTTGTCATGTGGTAAGTTGCTGCAGTCTCAGTCTGGTTTTAGTGTTAGGGATTTTTTTTTCTTCCCTTCCTTTAGTAGCTCCAAAGTCTCTCATTTAAAAAAAAAAATCATTCTGTTGACTATCAGATGCCTCACAGGTGCTGAAGGAAGATGGAGAGTTTGGAGGACGTCATAGCAAGAAACAGACTCATAGCAGGAACTGGGGCAGGGTGACTTGGTCTTTACCCTAGGGCACCAAATTTAGAGAGTGCCAAATTTAGAGAATACTGAATTTAGAGACCATTGACAACATAGCATAGAAACAACCATCTCTAACAAGAATAGCTAGCTGGCTAGATGTCACCCTCCCTCTGCCTGCCCTTCTCTCCCTTTTCCCACAAATCCTCATCTCTTTCTCCTTCCAGTTGAGGGTCCGACTTGCTCCAAATGCAACGTGTGGCACTTTCCCATGGTGCCCCTAATATTGCTAGTCATGGCTTTCTCAGGCTTCACTTGAGTTAAAGGAATTTGAATACTTGATGCTTTCTAACACTCGTCTAGACATCTCTAGTGCCTCTTAGAGACATCTTGGTGTAGTGAGAACACTAGTCTGGGAGAAGGGAATATCTTAGTTTAATCTTGGCTGTAACCTTGGACAAATTACTTAATAGCCTCTTCTGAAATAAAAATTATAGTTGATATTTGCAAAGTGCTTTAAGATTTGTAGAATGCTTTATGTATATTTCTTCTTTTCAACCTCACAACAACCACATGAGGCAAGCAATACAGGTATCTCTATTTTACAGATATGGAAACTGAGGCTTAAAGCAGTTAAGTGACTGATTAGTGGTCTTATGATTAATATCAGAGGTGAAACTTGAATCGTGGTAAAGTAAATTGAGCGCCAGAGTTGGAATCAGAAAACTTGGGTTCAAATCCTGATTGTACCTGTGTGGCCCTGGTTAAGTCATTTAATCTTTCTGGATTTAAGTTTAAGTTTTCTCACTAGTAAAATGAGGAGTTTGAGTTAGATGATCTTTTGAAGCTAATTCCTAATCTTGTACTAGACTTCTTGTTGTTCATTCCTTTCAGTCATGTCTAGTTCTTTGTGACTCCTTGTGGAGTTTTCGTGACAAAGATACTGGAGTGGTTCACCATTTCCTTTTCCAGCTCATTTTACAGATGAAGGAAAGGAGGCAAGCAGGGTTAAATATCTCACCCAGGTTCACATAGTTAGTACCTGAGGCCAGATTTAAACTCAGGTCTCCTTGACTCCAGACCTGGCACTCTATCCTAGCTGCCCCCTGTACCAAATTGCATCAGATCTAAGATGAAAACACTCCATCACCTCTAAGCCTTCTTCCACCTTGAAGTTCTATGATCCTGTGACCTCTTTGATCTCTTCCAATTCTCAGGTTCCAGGTTCCTATGAAAATCTGCCCCAAATTTCGGGCTAGTGTGCTTGGCAAGTAAAGGCATCGGCTGCATTTTAAAATCCAGTTAGTGTGATTTATTCTCCATGCTGATGTTTTCAAAGCCGTAGAATAAAACATCACATGACAGTAAGGGCTGGTACGGAAAGTAATTGGCAGTACATTATTGATAAAGGTGTCCGGCAATAATAGCAATATGCCATCAATCATTGGGGCTGATGTTTGATAGCATCATGTAAACTTGCTGGGGCCAGTGTCCTCTGCATTCACCTTGAGTGTGCATGCAACTAGCTCTGTAGGAAAATGATATTCTTTCATTAACTGGTAGCTTCAAAATAGGCTTGCATCAAAGGAAAAAAAATTAACAGCAAGCTAGTTTCAGAATATTTGTCCTGAATTAAAAACTACTTCTGTTCTCTTGTCCTTTCTCTGCAGTCTTATAAATTGGATTAGTCATTATTAAACATTTTGAAGTATATTAAAAGAGAAGAAGAAGAAGAAGAAAAAGAAGATTCCAAGGGCACACAATGCATCTTTGATCTTGCTGGAGCTTCCATTCTGAGAAGTCTGCACAATGGTGTTTTACATTACACGTTCAGATACTCATAATTAGGCCCTTGTCGTAATGACCCATTCTAAAAAGAAACAGCTCTCTTCCTTATTTTCCATTAACAGCACTGAGAGTTTATTTGCAGAGAATTGGGTTTAATTCAATTAGCAGGAATTGTGAGACATTTACAACACAAGGTATATTAGCATAGCACTTTGTTTGTAATGAGAACCAAAAAGCATTTAGGGAAAGAAGAACTAATTATCCAAGGCCCCCCTTCCCCCGTTTTTTCCCCCAATAACACTGAGGGTTTAGTCCAAATTTCAGAAGCCCAGATTCCCAAATCCCTTAAGCTTTAATTAATGGTTAACAGAGCGATGGAAGAGGATGGAGAGGTTTTGGAGGGCTTTGTCTACAGTCAAAATGGAAGAAAGCTTGTCTTGCCTATGAAACTTTCCCCTTAAGATTGAAAATTCTCCAGCAGTCAGTTTATTTTCTCTCCCTTGCCTGTCATTAGTTTTCCATCACCGTCTGTTTGACAGGGTGAACGTTATGGTCATCCTGCCAGTTTGTCTTAAGGAACCAAATTGGCAGATTCTGCTACTTGACCATTATTTGCTGGAAGCTGCTGCCACACTCGTGCCATTGTCATTAACTTGTAGTGATTCCATGTAGTGTTCGTGTTATCAGCAATGGGCATGGGGCTCAAGGCAGGGGGAGAAGGTGATGATGGGCAGCTGCAGGTTGGATTTCTCCTGCAAGTCCAGCTGGTTCTGATTCTCCGCTGGGAGTGGGGGAAGGGGCTCATTGGGCCATAGTTCTTCCCGGCACCTCTGTTGCTCCATTTATACTCTCTTTACCTGGCCAGTGGCTGTTGTTGGGAGGCAGGTACATGGCCCCGCTGGGCTCCTAGGGAACTGCCTGCTGCCTTTGTTAAGAAGCTCCCTGCTCCCCCAGTGTCAGGGAGTTTATCTCTGGATCTCTGAGCAGCTGTGAAAAATGAGAACATTTGCAGGCAGACTGGCCATGCACATAAACTGCATTATTATCCGATAAATCAATTAGCACATTTGGGCCCTGGCAACTCTAGGCCCTCCAAGCAATGCCTTGAGACAGATGGGCAGTCAGTCTGCTTCTGTCCTGCTTGGCATTTTCTTTAGAGACTGAAGGAGAGGGCAGAGAGAAAGCAGCCCAAAAAACAGAACTGGCTCTAGGAAGCCTCTTTTAAGATGGAGAAAATGAAAACCAGAAACTTCAGCCGAGTTGTCAAGCAGCCATATTTTGGGGTACCCTTGAGGTTTTCTCTAGAGGCTCTTAGGGGAATGGCCTTGAATTTCATGATGGAATTAGACAATCTCCTTAGAAAGTGAAGGAGAAGTAAATTCCTAGGGAAGGAATTAGTAGAGATTATTTTGGCAGGTTTATTAAGGAAACAGCATAATTTTGTTTAAAAATCAAAATAGAAAGAACTAGACAAGGAAATGGGAAACCTGCCTTCTGGTTGTAGCCTTTACACTGATTTGCTCTGTGTGTGTGACCTTGGGCTGATCCCTGTGTACCAGTCATGATTATTGTATGGTTCAGTCTATAGCAGACATAAAAGTGTTTTGAAAAGCATTAAACTTTAAGGAACAATCCAAAACAGACTTCAAAAAAGTCCATGCATTCCACATTTTACTAAAAGATATTATTTTCAGGTATCTTTAAGATTGCTAAAGAGATTTACACACATTATTCCTTTTTAAAAATTTTTATTTATTTATTACATTAAAACACCCACTTAGCTCCCTTCCTCTGTTTCCCTCATTCTATTAAGAAGGCATCATTTGACAAAAACAGACATGTATATATAAAACTATGTCTTATTTCTATTTATCAGTTCTTTCTCTCGAGGTGGACACACACAGGGCATTCTTCATATTATTTTAGCTTCACTCCAATACCATGAAGAAGGTACTCCAGGTAGCGTTATCTCTGTTTTACAGTTGAAGAAACTGAGGTAGAAAGCATTGATTCCCAAGTGGGCGCTACAGCCCCCTGGTGGATGCTGCAGCGATCCAGGAAGGCGGTGATGGCTACAGGTGCATTTATCTTTCCTATTAATTGCTATTAAAATAAAAAAAATTAATTTCCAGGGGGCTAAGTAATATTTTTTTTCTGGAAAGGGGGCGGTAGGCCAAAAAAGTTTGGGAGCCACTGATTTAAGTGATTTTTTGGTAGTCAAAAAGCTATTAATTAATAACATAAATAAATATGTCATTTGAAAGGCTTTCCTGACTTAGATTTTTTTCTGCTATTCTGTGCTAACCCTCTTTTTGCTTGAAATATTTATGTAGAAGGGTGCAATATCTTAAGAATTTCAGATTTCAGATTTGGACATGAACAAAAGGAAAGGAGTGTTATACGCAAATTTATGAATTTAGAAGTTGCTGGGAAAAAGTCAGTTGCTTTAAATTATTATTTTTAATGAGTTGGCTTTGAAGTCAAGAACAATAGTTTCCATAGAAAAGAGAGTTTTAAGATTCCCCATGAGGACTTGGGGTGTTTTGTATTTAAGAATTTAAGTAAATCCTGATGTTTGAGAGACAAAGCTAACTCTGGCACTGTTTTCTTAAGCAAACCATAGGGAAGCTGAATTGTTCTTTCCACATATCTATGTCCTAAAGATGACTAGGATGAGAACCCACAAATTATTGGTCTTGGGAGCCTATCAGTCCAGAGTGTAATGATGTGAAGCAGCCCTGGTCACCTGATCCTTGTTCCAAACAGCTTTGAAGTGCCAGCATAAGGATCTCCCTCTTACTGGAGTTCAGGGCTGTTTACAACCAATTTTGAACTGATTGGGGGAAGAGAGAGGCCAGAGAGCAAAGTAGCCAGGGAAGTATAAGGAAACATCTGAAGATCTATGGACAAAAGGAAAGAAGGTATGAAAACTGATCAAATTAGGTAATTGTATTTTTTCTTCTGGAGCAGCTGCTGTTTATCTCTGTTTTCCTTGGGACATGGTAGGAATGTGCTAATGTCTATTTAAGGCAGTTAGCTAGTATCCCTGTCTTAGTTGAGAAAAAGGCAAAACCCCAGGACAAATTAAACCTCCTTCAGACACCTCTTAAATAGAGAACAGGTGGGGACAATAGGCAGTTTGCCACAGCAATTAGCTATGAAGTTTAGCCAAGAGAGCTAGGAAAAAGAAGAAAAATGACTGAGTCTTGCTTCAAACTTATGTGGATGGCAAGAGGAATTTTGCAGTGACTTGTGGAGAATGGATAATAGTTGTCTATTTGCCAGCACCAAATTAATTTAATGGAGCAACTAGATGGCTTAATGGGTAGAGAAGGAAGGTCCTGAGTTCAAATATGTCCTCAAATACTTTCTACTAGTGTGATCCTGGGTAAATTATTTAACCCTCATTGCCTATCTCTTACCAGTCTTCTGTCTTAGAACCAATACACAGTATTGATTTTATGACAAAAGGTAAAGGATTTAAATAAAACACACACACACACACACACACACACACACACACACACACACACACACATTTGCCCTGCTAGATAAAGTGTCCAGAGGATAGTGACTAGGAAAATGAATGAATTTAAATTCAAGCTATATAGGAATTCCTTTAGGGAAATGTGGTTATTTGGGCTATAGGTGAAAAGGCTAGGGAGCTAGGGAGACAGAAACATAATAGGTGCCTTGAAATATTTGAAGGACTGTCATATGGAAAAAGCATTTGATTAATTCTATTTGTACACAGAGGGTAGTACTAGTAGCAATGGGCAGAAGTCATGAAAGCAGATTTAATATTGTTCTTAGGGAAAACTTCTGGATGAGAAATATACAAATGGGAAATGGGCTCCCTTAGAAGGAGGTCATGCATGGGCTTTCCCTCACTGGGGAGTCTTTAAGCTTGGATTAGATGACAGCTGATTGGGAAGGGTCTTCATGTTTAGGTATGGACTGGATTAAAGCAGTCTCTGATGGTCCTTAAATATTCTCATCTTCCCAGAGCATGAGAGGGTTTCAGTGCAAGATGGCAAAGTTAAATGATTGGCATTATTTTTAGGTCATTACAGAGCATGAAATATTCCTTGAAATAAGTGCTTCAAGAAAAATAAAGGGATGGGGGCAGCATTGTGAATCAGTGGATTGAGAACCAGGCCCAGAGAGGGGAGGTCCTGGGTTCAAATGTGACCTGAGATGCTTCCTAACTGTGTGACCTTGGCCAATTTACCTAACCCCCATTAACTAGCCCCTTATTGCTCTTCTGCCTTGGAACCAATACACAGTGAAGGTTTTAAAAATGTAGAAAGTAAAAGAATGTGAAATGGTAAAAGGAAAAGAAAGGAGATGATAGAGAAGAAAAATAATTTATTCAGGGAAGAAGAGGAAAAAGAACAGCTGAACATTTGAGCTAAGGAATAAGAATATAAAAAAGGTAAAATAAAATAACAGGCAGTTAGGTGATAGTGACTTTATAAAGTGCTTTGATGATATGGGCATCCCTTCCATAACATGGGGTTAGGGGTATGGCACCCTTGCAATCTGGAAAATCCATATCAAATTTCTTGGTCCTTCACATCAGGTACTTTTCCTTATAGGGTGATTACAGTACTTTACTGTAAAATTTGTGTTAAGTATTAGGTCATAAGCTATATGTAGGTCAATGTTGACATTCTGTGTGTTGTCAGCTGACTTTTACATTCTTTTTGCAAACTAACTTTTGTTTATTTTAACTTTAAAAGAGAAATTGTTTATATTTATGGTATTAAAAGATAAAATATGTTGATATTATACAATACTATAGTATATTTTATGCATTTCTGAATTTCTAAATTTTTCTGTGTTATCTGCTGACTTTTGAATATTGTCTGCAAAACTCCTGCAAAATTCCCCTTTAATTCCTTATGCCGATCTGAGACATATGGAAACCATGATGGGAAAAGTAATGATGTGAAAGGGATACTAGTATTTAAATACTATCTATTACTATGAGGCCATTCACATAGATGGGGCCACCTGGACTATCTCATAAGGAAGCAGTTTCTTGATATAAAGGACCAAGGAATAATGTCAAGGAAGTACAGGTAACATAGAGTAAAAGGCCATCCAATGATGGTCAGAGAAAGAGGAGATGAGTAACATATATATCTATAACAGTACTGCCAGAGCTAACTAGTTGTTTGTCCAATCAACATATGCAATGGAAAGTTCAGTTGTTTTCCTAGACCATATATCTGGGATGTGACAACTAAACTTCTGAAATTTTTCAAACCTGAGGAATACAATCTATTTATTTCTGATGATTGTTGTGGGGGAAAATTATGCTTTCAGAAGTAATCTAAAAGACATTATTGAGTATTACCAGATTCTGGTCAATAAATTTAATATAATAAAGGTACTAGTCTTGTGTTCAACATTGCTGGAGATGGATGATGGTAGGAGATTCAGAAGAAAGAAGATGTGGGGAATGAAAAGGGTAGTGGGAAGAGGATTTGAATTTCTGGACTATGGCTTAAAAATATGAGAATGATAGGATTTTAGATGAGTATGAAAAATACTTAAGAAGATCAGGTTTTGAATCAGATGAGGAGACCTCTAATCTGGAAAGAGAAGTGAATGAGAAAACTGCCCCAATACACCTACTGATTCTGATATCATAGAAAGAAGCATGTATAACATAAAAAGAAAAGACCAGAAACTAATTCCTAAATCCTGAGAAATTCTCTAAGTAGAGAAGCATCAAAAAAACTCAAGACCACAGATGTCTCCATATGAATACATAAATTATTAGTAATAAGTAATAATCAGGGTGAACTAGACTTGTTAAAGCAAGGAGGCAAATTTGACTTCACAGTTATCGCTGAAATTTGGTAGAATGGGAATCAAGACTGGAATGTGTCTCTGGAAGGACATACTTTATTCAAAAGAAATGTTATTTTAAAAGGATGCGAAGTAGCATTATAAATTAATAAGATAATAATAGCTAGCATTTACACAGCATTTTAAGATGTTCAGAATACATGCCACATCTCATTTGATGGTACTCAGAAATATTCAAGGGAGAAAATTCAGAAACTGAATTAGGAAATTTTGAGTAATCATTAATGGATGGGGGGGGGGGAAATCTGTGGAAGGAATATTACTATAAGGCTATTCTATAGATCACCTATACAGATTACATCCAAATCTACACACTCAGCTCTCTCCTGAAATCTGCTAATGCCAAATTGCTGTCTTCTACCCCTAGAAATACTATCAGCAGTTTGAATGAAACATGTCTGAAACAAATCTGATCATCATTCCCCTCCAAATATTTTCTCTCTCTCTCTCTCCCCATCTCTCCTTGTCCCACCCCAACTACATTATTATAAACGAGGACTCCAATCTCCTTTCAGTCACTCAAGTCTCCTCTCCAAGTGATTCTTGACTGTCTACTCTCCTTTGTTACCTGTTGCTAAGTCTTATTGATTCTCATACTTCTGTAAATCTCTTGTACTCTATCTACCTCTTTCTCCACTCATCCTAGTATGACCCTAGTTTAGGTCTTTATCACTTTTTCCTTAGACTCTCTTTTTTTACTTTATATGTTTTTTACTTTAATTTTTTAAAATTTTGAATATTTTCCCATAGTTACATGTTTCGTGTTCTTTCCATCTCCCCCAAACCCCACCCCCGCATAGCTGATACACAATTCCACTGGGTTTTACATGTATCATTGATCAAGACCTAATTCCATATTATTGATAGTTGGACTAGAGCTATCGTTTAGCATCTACATATCCAGTAATATCCCCATCAGCCCATGTGTTCAAGCAGTTGTTTTTACTCTGTGTTTCTACTCCCACAGTTCTTTCTCTAAAAGTGGCTAGTTTTCCTTCTCATAAGTTCTTTAGCATTGCTCTAGATTCCTGCATTGCTGCTAGTAGAGAAGTCCCTTATGTTTCATTGTACCACTGTGTATCAGTCTCTGTGTACAATGTTTTCCTGGATCTGCTCCTTTCACTCTCCATCAATTCTGAAGGTCATTTCAATTTACATGGAATTCCTCCATTTCATTATTCCTTTGAGCACAATAGTATTCCATTACCAGCATATACCACAATTTGTTCAGCCATTCCACAATCAAAGAACATTTCCTCATTTTCCAATTTTTTGACACCACAAAGAGCGTGGATATTAATATTTTTGTACAAGTCTTTTTCCTTATTACCTCTTTGGGGTGTAAACCAGGCAGTGCTATGGCTGGATCCAAAGGCAGACTGTCTTTTAAAGCCCTTTTGGCATAGTTCCAAATTGCTATCCAGAATGGCTGGATCAATTCACAACTCCACCAGCAATGCATTAATGTCCCAATTTTGCTACATCCCCTCCAACATTCACCACTTTCCTTTGCTGTCATGTTAGCTATCCAATAGGTATGTTGTGTTGATTTACATTTCTCTAATTATAAGAGATTTAAAACACTTTCTCGTGCACTTATTGATAGTTTTGATCTCTTTATCTGAAAATTGCCTATTCATGTCCCTTGCTCATTTATCAATTGGGGAATGGATTGATTTTTATGTACAATTGATTTAGTTCCTTATATATTTGAGTAATTAGAACTTTGTCAAAGTTTTTTGTTATAAAGATTTTCACCCCAATTTGTTGATTCCCTTCTAATTTTGGTTGCATTAGTTTTGTTTGTACAAAAACTTTTTAATTTAATGTAATCAAAATTATTTATTTTACATTTTGTAATTTTTTCTAACTCGTCCTTGGTTTTAAAATCTTTCCTTTCCCAAAGATCTGACAAGTATACTATTTTTTGTTTACCTAATTTACTTATAATTTCCTTCTTTATATTCAAGTCATTCAACCATTCTGAATTTATCTTGGTGTTGGATGTAAGATGTTGATCGAAACCTAATCTCTCCCATACTGTTTTCCAATTTTTCTAGCAGTTTTTGTCAAGTAGTGGATTTTTGTCCCAAAAGCTGGGTTCTTTGGGTTTATCATAGACTGTTTTGGTGACTTCACTTACTCCAAGTCTATTCCACTGATCCTCCCTTCTGTCTCTTAGCCAGTACCATATTTTTTGATAACCAGTGCTTTATAGTACAGTTTAAGATCTGATACTGCTAGGCCACCTTCCTTCATGTTTATTATTTCATTATTTCCCATGATATTCTTGATCTTTTGTTCTCCCAAATGAACTTTGTTATACGTTATTTTTTTAATGCAGTAAAAAAGTTTTTTGGTAGTTTGATAGGTAAGGCACTGTAAATTAATTTGGGTAGAATGGTCATTTTTATTATGTTAAATCATCCTACCCATGAGCAATCAATGTTTTTCCAATTGTTTACCCCAACCTATCCCTATGTATAGTTCTTCTAATTACTATAATAGTGAATACAATTTTTGGGAGTTACAAATAACACTTTTCCATATAGGAATAGAAGTAATTTGATCTTACTGAAACCCTTAAAGAAGAACCTTTAATTTTTTTCCTTTTCCCTCTTTCTTATTTACCTTTTCATGTTTCTCTTGGTTTTTGTGGTTGGATATCAAACTTTCATTTAGTCCTGGTCTTTTCTGTACAAATACTTGGAAATAATTCTATTATGTTGAATGCCCATACTTTCCCCTGGAAGTAAATAATCAGTTTTGATGGGTACGTGATCCTTGGTTGTAGACCCAGTTCTCTTGCCTTTCTGAATATCATATTCCAAGCCTTGAGGTCTTATAGTATAGAGGCTGCCAGATCCTGTGTAATCCTGATTGGTATTCCTTGATATATGAATTATCTCTTTCTGACTTCTTATAATATTTTCTTCTTAACTTGGAAGCTTTTGAATTTGGCTATTATATTCCTGGGGGTTGTCTTTTAAGGATTTAGTGTTGAGTGTATTCTATGGGCTCTTTCAATGTCTGTTTTGCCCTCTTGTTCAAGGACATCCGGGCAGTTTTCTTGAATAATTTCTTGTAGTATGATATCTAGATTTCTATTTGTCTCTGATTTTTCTGGAAGACCAAATAATTCTCAAGTTTTCTCTTCTAGACCTGTTTTCTTGATCTGTCAACTTCTCATTGAGATATTTCATGTTTCATTCTATTTTGTCAGTCTTTTGACTTTACTTTATTCATTCTTGCTGTCTTGTGAGATCATTGACTTCTACTTGCCCAATTCTAGCCTTTAAAACTTGTTTTTGGCTATTATTTTTTGGTTTTCCTTTTCAATCTGGTCTATCTGGCTCTTTATGGCTTCCAGCTGGTCATTTCTGGTCTTCAATTTGTTTATCATTTAATTTGATTTCTGAACCTCAATTTCCAATTGCAAAATTCTGCCTTTTAAACTGTTATTTTCTTTTTTAACTATTTCCCACTTTTCTTGCCAAATCTCTTTTACCTTTCTCATGATCACAGATTGGAACTCTTCAAGAGCCTGTGACCAATTTTCATTTTTTGGGAGGGTTTGGATGTGTTTACTTACTTGTCCTCCTCTACTGTCTGTTCTGTGGTCTGGATTTTTTTCTATGTAAAAATTATCTAGAGTTAGTGCATTTTTCTTGCTTCTTTTGTTGGTTGGTTTCTCTTGAGCCTTGCTAGCCATTACACTGCTGTTTCTTGCTTTCCTCATAAGTCTGGGTGAAGAGTGTAGGCTCTCTGTGTATGGGGCTATGGAGCGGTTTTTGCCTGAGGCTACTTTTTGAGTCTGCCCATTGTTTCTCCTGTGTGCTGCCTCAGCCCCTCTCCCTTATCCAAGTCCAAGGTGCATACTCTTCAGCTTTCTGGTGTTTCAGGTCTAGCTGCTCTCAGGGGTGCTCTTGATCTGCTGCCAAGAACTTAGAGTTTGTTCCCCACTGCTTTAATTCTAGGGCACTAGCTATGAATCCTGCCCTGTAAGTGGGGTGGGGGAGGGTTTGATCAGCTTGTATTTTTGTGGGAGCTAATTTACCCCCTTATATAGTGTGGAAATGCCCAAATCTCACATACCTTTGATCCTGCACCCTATTGTGGAGTCCCTTTGCTCATGTGAACTTTGCTTTTTGGTTCTTTTGACCTATCATATAGGTTGGGGGGGTAAAAGTTCTGCGACTACTCTGCAGCAATCTTAGTCCAGAAGTCTCCTTCTTAGACTCTTGTAGTAGTCACCTAATTGTTTTGACTGCTTCCAGCCTCTCTTCACTCTTGTCCATGCCCCATACAACATTTTACTCCCTTGCTCAAAAATATGCAGTGGTTCCCTGTTGCTTTAAGAATAAAATTAAAATTCCTCAACTTAGCACATATCCTTATCAATAACGTGGTTCCAAACTACCATTCTAGACTTATTTTGCATCACAACTTTTCATGTAATTTCTATTCCAGTCAAATTAAACAAGCTGTCCCTGAAATCATTCTATCTACAATCTCTACATCTTTTCATAACTTGTTCTTGCCTAGACTCTACTCCTTTTTTCTTTCTTTACCTCTTAGAATTCTGAGCTCCCTTCAAGGCTCATTTCAGCAGGTACCTCCATATTAGAGCCTTCCTGATGACCATCTTTGTTAGTGTTCTCTCATTCCACAGATTTTATGTAGCTGGTTCCATGTTATTTTTCCAAGTAGAGTTATGTTCTTTGAAGAGATATACTATTTTTGTCTTTAATTCCAAGTACATAGCACACCACCTTGCACAAAATAAGCACCTAATAATGTGGGTGAGAGTAAAAGAACAGAAGGTAGGATTACATTGAGGAGTTGAAGGGACAAATCACAAACTGAAGTGATCAGGGTTTTAGCAATACTACTAATTTCTGGAGCTCCTTTTCTGTGCTAAGATCAGAGTAGTTAATAAATCTGTGACTTCCCTTAGGACAGTGCCTAAAATATAAAAAGCAAATCTTTCCTTCTTTTTTCCTTCCCATCCTTCCTTTTCCCTCCCTCCATCTCTTCCTTCCCTTTCCCCTTCACTATTTCTTCACTTCTCTTAAAGATAATTCCATCCTTAAAAGTGGAGGAATTGACAAGATAAAATATTTACTCTAGACCTGATTGGACCCAACAATAAAGAACTGGCTATTGATCAGAGGTGATAGGCATCTTGAAAATAAATGAACTCGAAGACTTCATAATAAGTTATAGGAACACTGGGCATAGTGAAATGGTTATCCTAGATTTCAAGTGAATAGATGTCCAAAGGGTCAAAGAAAAGATGAGTAGTATTCAGTAACTTAATATTCTTCTGGCAAAGTTGGTCAAAGAGGGATGGGAAATGCTCAAGAATGAAATTCTGAGGATACAAATAGAACACAAACTAATTTTTTTGAAGAAGGATGACAGAATATGTCTCCAGTGACCAGCATGGCTGCATGACTTACTCATCTACCAACCTAAATTTTTAAAAAGACAAGTATAGAGAGCAAAACAAAGGCAGATACCTGAATATGAATAGTAAGAGTAAAATAGTACTGGAAGATTGGTGTCAGGAACCTAAAAGCCTAAAATGAACTGAAGCGATCTATGAATGCTAAGGACAATGATTAGCACATTAAAAAAAATCTGTGTGTTGAGGAGAAAAGGAGTATCAAGAGAGGATACTACTGCTATTTAGGCTGATGATAATGGATGGTGGAAAAAGGGCTAAAATGCAAGCCACTTATTTTGCTTATTTTTTTCCAACAAGGAGACTGATATTTGTGTTGAATAAGATAAAAACGGAAATGGTTGACAGGGTGTTAAAATCAAAGATAAGTTAGAAAATTGTAAGAAGACACTTAGCTGCCCTCAATGTGATCAAGTCATCAGACTCAGATAAAAGAATGGGCAGAAGTGATTACTGTGCCATTGTTAGTGGTTTTTAAAAGATTGGATAAAAGCAGAAGAGTGCTTTAGACATAGTACTATTCCCAGGTTTTAGCAAAGCATTTGGCAAAGTCTCTAGAGAAATGAAGACTAGATAAGAGTTTAGTAGATGTAAACAAAACTATTATCTATTCAAACTATTCAAATAAAATCCAACAGTTTGGTGGATTCAAAAGCATTTGATTAACTGAACCCAAAGAGCAGCTATTAATTCACTAATATCAACTTGGAGATATTTAGAGTACCTCATGAATTTGTCCTTGGTCTTACACTATTAACAGTTTTATCAATGTCTTTGGAGAACTGAGAAGTTCTTTTAATGACTTCATGCATCTCTGTGAAACATAGGTCTTCCATTTTAGGACTAAAAGTATTCTGGCTGTATAAAGCATAACTGTGAGTCATGAAAGTTTACAGTTTCTGCAGAATTAAAATTGAGGGGCACCCAAGGGGCAATGATGAGGTGCTTGAATGAGCATGAAGAGACCACAAACATCACAAAATATTACAAAGGAGAGACTGAAAGATATCATCAAAGAGGGAACAGAGTGAAAATGTGGGATGATTGTGTAATGAAAGATAACTTATGAACTTAACTTCTACTGGTATCTTTGTGATGTCAAGAGAAAGGGAAAATGACCACACTACTCCCCAGATTATTGGAAGTCCTCTAGACTTCCTTCCTTGCCACTATTCCATCATTGGAACCTTTAGGTCTTACCTGACAGCCTGGGTGCTAATTGTCTAAATACTAAACACTAAATGTCTAAAGCCCTAATTTTCCTCATAACAGTTGCAAACTTTTAGGATGTCATGGACAAGAATTTTACAGAGTAAGCATACATGAGTGGTTTGTGATTCACATCACTCAAGGAATTAATCATATCAGTGAGATCACAGATCAGTCTTAGTATTTAAACATCCAAGAATTGAATGAAGACATAGGTGGTATGCCATACCAGTATCAGTTGAAGTAACTAAGGGGTCCACATCCTAGAAAATCTATTGCAAACATGATAACCTTTTCTAAGTATTTGTAGGGCTATTGAGTGAAAGAGGAATTTAACTCCTTTTAACCTTCAAACACAGAACTAGTAACAGTGGGCAGAAATTGCAGAGGCACATTTAGACTTGATATAAGGGAGAAAACTTTCCTAGTAAGTAGAGCTATCAAGAAAGGGAATGAGCTGCCTCAGGAGGGAATAGTTTCTGCCTTGCAAGAGGTCTTTATGTACTTGCTGAATGACCTAGTCAAGGATACGTAGAGGGCATTCATGATCAGGCTGGATGACATGGTCTTTGAAATCCCTTCCAACTCTGAGTTTCTGAGATCCTGTGGGGACCCAGCCATGGAACACAAAGATTTAATGTCACCCATTTTCTTCCCTGTATTTTCTCTGTTTCTGTGTCATCCCATATGAGACCATTTTATTGTAGGAGGTATTATGATACTTAAAGGCAAGAATACTGGTTCTGTGGTCAGGGGAACTGGATTCAAATTCCACTTCAGTATAAATTAGGTTGTTATTTAACCTCTTCAGGTCTCAGTGGCCTCCTCTGTAAAATGAGGAGGCTGGACTAGACAGCCTTTTAAGCTCCCTACCACCCTTTTACCTGATGTTTCCTTCAAACTTTCCAAATCCTTCACAGATTAGATTAGCTCCCACCTCCTACTCTTACTACATTTAGTCTCCCCCTTCTCTCATTTCCTGCATTTAATCCTTGTGGAATAGTGGATGGAAAAGCAGATTGAGAACTGACCTTGGAGTCTGGCAGATATGAATTCAAATCCTATCTTCTGATCTATCCTAATAGTGTGAATTTGGACAAACCACTTAAATTCTCAGTGCCCTCAAGTAATATTGTAAGACTAAATTGCAAAGAAGGCTTTGTACTACACTGATGAAAATCACAGATCTGGTTATACACGTACGTACATGTGTTCACACATATGTATGTATGTGTGGGTTTGTGTTTGTTGTTGAATCATTTCAACTGTATCTGACTCTTCACCCCATTTGGGGTTTCCTTTGTAAAAATACTGCAATAGATTGTCATTTCCTTCTTCAGCATGTTTTTCAGATGGGGAAACTGAAGGAAACAGGGTTAAGTGATTGTCCCAGAGTTTCAAAGCTTTTATGTATGTGATACTGGATTTGAACTCAGATCTTCCTGAATTCGTCTGATGCTTTATCCATTAAACTATCTACATATATAGATATTCCCAACAATGCAATGAAACAATTTAACATTCCATCATGCACTATGTAATGCAAGTAATACTGTTCTGTCTTGTTTCAAGTGGCTTGCTTTGAGTGGGGACACCCTTTCTCCTTGAAAAGGGCTCTAAGCTGAAACTTCCAACATGAAGCGAAACAAATATATCCCTGCCTTCTCTGGGAAATAGCTTTTACTAGACCTGGCACCTTTTCAAGGTAGCTTTCCCTAAGCTTCCTATTTGTATTCAAAGCAAGCTGAGGCTGGACATCATCTGCATTGTGGCAAACCTCTTACAGGGGCGTCCTTCTAATGGTAATTCATTATTTGTGTTTATGAGCAACAGCTGACACACTAAAACATGCTAATTTGTTAAATTGGAATTTGCCACACCACATTAATATTCCATTATTAACAATTCCCACCCCAACAAAATCTCTGCTTCCTCGACTTTGGATTTTGAGACAACCTCAGATTAGGATTATATCGAGTAATGTTTGTAGTAAATGCTGTGGCTTGGTACTTGGTATAAACTTCTATACAATTGAGGCAATATTTTGTATATGATGGAGCCGTGATCTAAAGACAGAGAAGATCTAAAGTCAAATACTGTCTCAAACATTTACTAGTTGTTTGATTCTAAGCATATCATATAACTTCTCTGAGCCTCGGTTGTTTTTTTATCTGCAAAATGGGGATAATATTAATACTTATGTCACAGGTTTGTTGTAATGATGAAATCAAATTATATATGTATAGGTATCCTTTCCACATCACTGGGGTTAGGGACTTGGCACCTCCTCAATCTGGAAAATCCATCTAAAATTTTTTGCTCTCACTTCATACCAGGGAAGAAGTATGAATTTTTCTTTTTTCTTTTATGGGGTGTTTACAGAACCTCATTATAAAAAGTTGGGTTAAATATTTGATCATAGGCTACATGTACATCAGTGTTAAGACATCTTTACATTTCTAACTGTTATGTGTCATCTGTTGGCATTTGTATTCTTTTCACAAACTTTAACTTTTTACACATTTTATCATATATACATATATATGTACATATACATATATATGTATATATATTTAGAGAGAGAGAGAGAGAGAACGAGAGAGAGAGAGAATGAGAAAGAGAATTTTGCCAATTTCAAGGGACTATCTCCATGTAATCCTTTATATGTGTATTCATTCTTGCTACTCTGCTTTTTCTAAGACTTTCTCCCTATATTTCACATATGCAAGTCTTTCTCATCTCTCAAGGCCAACCTCAGTACCTATCTTTTAAATGATGAAATCTTCTCAAGCCATGATAATAGACATATCTGGAATGAACTTAGAAGTTATCTAATATGACTCCTTATTTTAACAGATGAGGAAACTGAGGTCCACAGAGATCAGATGACATGCAAGGTCAAATGTCTGATATGTTTCAGAGTCAAGATTTGATTCTACATTTCCTGGGCATTCCACCGATTGACATTACCATCTCCTGTAGCACACACTGATCTCTTTATTTCCTTGGTGCATGAACACAAACAATAAATGACTATTAGAAGTTCATCACTTAATACATGCATAAACCAGTGGAATTTCTTATCAACCCTGGGAGTGGGGAGGGAAGAAGAGAGGGAGAAAACATGAATTATGTAACTTTAGGAAACTTATGTGTAAATTTGTTATTGGAATAAAATTAAGATAAAATTTTTAAAAGTTCATCACTTAAATATTCTTTAATTGTTTTTCATGTATTTGTTTGGTCTTTTCAACTAGTCAGCAATTGCTATAACCTTGACTTATTCCTCTTTGAATCTTTCACAACCTTTAACACAATGCTTGATGAATAGAGTTTGGTGCAATAAATACTTGTTAATTGAATGATTAAGTGAAGAAGGAATCCTTGTGAAGATTTGGACATCTTTCTTGGACAGTGTTCTCAGAGCAAACTTCTAGAGAAGCTCATTAACTGCTTCTCTGGGATTTCAGGTAGAGTCAACTTTCAACTATCCAAGGATGGAGTTTCTTTCCTTTTTGTGGATTTTTTATATTCTTTAGTCATTTCAGTTGTGTCCAATTCTTCATGACTTTATTTGAAATTTTCTTGGCAAAGATACTATTGCTATCTTGTTCTCCAGCTCATTTTACAGATAAGGAAGCTAAGGCAAACCAGGTTAAATGACCTGCCCATGATCATACAGCTAGTGTGAGGCTGGATTTCAACTCAAAAAGATGTGCTTTTCTCACTCCAAGTCCAGTGCTCTATCCACTGCGTCATCTGTGGCTAAAACTTCATTTCTTGCCAGTTTTCTTCATTGCCTAGATATGGAAAATGAGTTAAAAATAGTCTCGGACTTCAAGGAGCTTATATTCTAATGAGATACAACCTACAATTAAATACGTACTTACGAGATACCTACAGAGTAGGTAAGGGAAGGTTCTAGCAGTAGGGGACTAGAAAAGTCCTCCACTAATAGGTTTTGAGTCTGGTCAGTGATGCTAAAAGTAATGGGATTTTTTTTCACTGCATTTCAACTCACACAAGAGAAGATATATAGCATAACTTGAGACACCTTGGGGCATGGCAGGGTGTTGGGGGAGGGGTGCCCCAGAAGAGAAGAGAAGACAAGAATATCACTGGATTGAAGTCACCCAAAAGAGAGAAATTCAAGCAGATCCCCTGGCAGGATATATTCATAGTCTAAAGAGTGCATTAGGGTATTGGATGAAATGAGGAAGAAGGGCAATTTTGCAAGAGCTAGCCCTCCTACCATGGCCCCAGGTTGTGTTAAGCCCCTATTTGCCTTCCTCTTTATTCATTGTAGGCACACCTGGGTTGTCATACCCAACCCAATAGGGCTTTCTGATTATCTCGAGAAAGGCTAGGCTCTGAAAAACCCAGAGGATTTGTTTTTTTCTTTTTAAACTATCATGCTGAAAGAATTAAGCTTCCATGTAGATTCAAGATGGCATTATTTTATAGGACTAGATCAATGACACATGAAAACCCCAGTGGAATTGCACGTTGGCTACAGGAGGGGGTTGGGAGAAATGGAGGGAAGGAACATGAATCATGCAACCATGGAAAAATTCTCTTAATCAATGAAATAAAATTTTAAAATTTTAAAAATAAAAAATAAAAAAAGATGGCACTATTTTAGTTTTAATGACTGACTCCATGCCCCCAGTTGAAGGTATCTGACAGGACTCAAACCCTTTGATAAGTTAGAGAAATGTCTATCCCAAGCACGGGAAGACTTCCCCCAGCAGAATGGGCAGATGAGAACAATTTGTGCCAATGGCCATTACGTTGAAGATGACAAGGTCATCTACTACATCCTGGGCCATTGCCAGGAATCTTGCCTTTTGTTCTGCCACTGGACTTCCATGACTAGAAGAGAAAGTGAAGCCAACAACTTTGTCCAACTCTGTCTCCCTTAAATCCAATCATTTGTAAGTCAAGATATCATCCCATGATGTCATGGGTCCTCTTTGAAAACAAAGAATAAACAGCATATATGTGCGTATATATGTGTATATTTATAGATGCATGTTTGTATGTTTGTGCATTTATGTATGCATATTTGCACATAAGTATATTTCTATGTGTATGTTTGTATATAAATAATGTATACACATTTACTTATTTATGCCAATACAGTTATATGTATGTAAATACATACATATACACTTTTGTTTTCTGGTCATTTCAGTCATATTTGACTCTTTGTGACTCCATTTTGGGTTTTTTTGGCAAAGATACTGGAGTGGTTTGCCATTTTTCTCTCCAGTTCATTTTACAGATGAGGAAACTGAGGCAAATAAGATGAAGTGATTTACCCAGAGTCACACAACTAGTATATAAAGTCAGATTTAAACTCAGGAACATGAGTTTTTCTTGATTTTAAGCCCAGTGCTCTGTCTACTACACTACCTAGTTATATAAACATAAATATATTATGTGCTTATATATACATACCTACATATATACATATACAAATGTAGACATGTTTATGTTTATATATACACTTTTATAGAACATATACATACATACATATATATATACATATGTATATACATATATATATATATGTAAACATATAATCTTTATAAGAACTTTGTGGAGTAGATGCTTTTTTTATTCCCATTTTGTAGATCAGAAAAAAAAAAAACAGAGGACAAATGACTTTCCCAGGGTCACACAGCTAAATATCTGAGACAAGATTTAAAGTCAGGTCTTTCTGACTCTCCAGCCCCCAACGTGCTAGCCTCTACTGCTCCGAGGACTATCTGTGGTCTTGCGTCCTTCTGCCCCAATGAGTTAGGTCGAGATGAGAATAGAGCTTTAATTGTGCAGCTCCCCCATGGCCATTCCTGTACCTTAGCTGGCTCCTCTGCCTGCCAAGCCCTGGACATCTGAGTCCTAATTCAGTTTCATTGAATTCCAGATCAATTGCTAATATATCGCCACTATCCCTGACAGGAAAGTGGAAATAATGAGCAGACCTGGAGGCCTGGTTGGACTTGCAAGATTAATTCCCCTTATTAGGGCGCTGGCTGCTCGGTGCTCTCCTCTTCTCCCTGCCTGGGGTTGGTGCGGAGCCCCGAGAGTGTTTGCTTGGCTTTGCCTGGGTGCAGGGAGGCTCGCCACGACTCCTGCGCCCCTCTTGGTATGTTCATTATCGTTCGCTTTAATTATTATTTATGATCGTCTCCCAGACATCACAGGATTCATGTTGCTGGTGTTTGATCTTGCTCAGAGACCCTTCTCCCCCCACCCCCCTCATCTCCGAGTTGTTGGAGATGTCATTTATTCCCCATGAAGTAAACACTGATGCTTTTTTTTCCCCCCTCAAAGCATTTACAGCTAATCCAAATGTTGCCCAGCATGTTTCTGGTCCTAACTCAAATTAAATGTCATATATTGGATTTGTTTTCCTTTTCAGATCATCTTCTCACAGATGTTTGTCCTTTGGCTTGTTTCTTTTTCTAATTAATTTTTGATTAAGTTTTGAAACACCTTCTGTCTCTGCCAATTCACCCATTGTAATGGTCTGGTGATAGTCCCAGTTGGTCCAGTTGATTTCCTAAGACCACATGTGACTCTGAGAAGTTTGGGCACCGGCTTTTCAGGAGCCTGGACAACCCAGAGGGGGACGAGACGGAATACGGACTTTCCAGAACCAATATGGAGCACCTCTTTGACCTAAACCCTTAGCAGATATGAAGAAGAAATAAGTAATTATTATTATTCATTATATACAAGAATAAAGGATAAGAAAAATATAAATAACAAATGAATAAATAAGAAAGAAGGCTGTTACTTTGTACCTTTCTTCAAGGGGGTTAAAATCTTTGGAAATAATCCAATTTTGTTAAGTGGAACATAATCAAGTTATCCCGCCACCCCACCCCATGTGTTGTTTAGTAAATATAATCCTGCAAGGATAGGAAGAAAGAAGCTCATCAGAAACAGTATGTTCCAATAATAACAATAGCTGGCCTTGTAACCTACCTTAAGGTTGGCAATGTACTTTCCATATTAGGGTGTTTCAAAAGTGTTATTGTTGGTGTTTGCTAGTGATTTGCCAATTCCTTCTCTAGCTCTTTTTTTTTTTTTTTAACCCTTGTACTTCGGTGTATTGTCTCATAGGTGGAAGATTGGTAAGGGTGGGCAATGGGGGTCAAGTGACTTGCCCAGGGTCACACAGCTGGGAAGTGGCTGAGGCCGGGTTTGAACCTAGGACGTCCCGTCTCTAGGCCTGACTGTCACTCCACTGAGCTACCCAGCTGCCCCTCCAGCTCTTTTTTTAAGATGAGGAAAGTGAGGCAAACAAGATTACATGTCTACCCCCAGATGGTTAATAAATGCCTGAGGACAGATTTGAACCCAGAAAGAGGAGTTTTCCTGATTCCAAGCCCAGTACTATCTACCTTGACACCTAGCTGCCCCTCAAAAGTCTTAGTACAGTTTAAAGTCTTTTAAAAGTTGCCCTAAGACTTTTGGGACAGTCAACATCCTCTCATTTGCTTCCCCAGTCGACTTTGTGAAGTAGGTGCTATTATTAAAACCCATCTTGCAGATGAGGAAACAGAAGCTGAGCTAAAAAGTGACTTGCTCAGGATCACACAGCTAAGTATTTGTGGTGAGATTAGAATTTGACTCTTTTGAGGCAGTTAGGTGAAACAGTGGATAGAGTTCCAGACTTGGAGTCAGAAGACTCTTTTTTTTTCTTGATTTCAAATGTAAACTCAGACATTTACTAACTGTGTGACCTTGACCATGTCACTTAACCCTGTTTGACTCGTTTTCCTCATCTATAAAATGAAGACTATGAAGAAATGGCCAAACAGTCCAGTATCTTCATCAAATGAACCCCAAGAGTTACAAAGACTTAGACACAGCCGAAAAATGACTAGAGAAGAACACAAACCTATCTCTTTTACTTTGGGCAACTCCTTGCTCCTCAGTTTATTCATCTGTAAAATTAGGTGATGATAATCATACTATCTCCTTCACAGAGTTTTAGGGAAGCAAGTATTTTCTATACTTTAGAAAGCTGTCGAAGTAGCAGTTATGGTTATCATTTTTAATCATAAAAATTGCCTGGAGTTATCAGAGATGGTTTAGGGAAGGAGTATGAATTGAGCTAGACCATGAAGAATGAATAAAGGACAGATAGAGAGGAGGTAGGGATAACTCTGTGAACCAAAGATTAGAGGCAGACTGTCTATATTCCCACCTGTTTCTGTGTTAGAGAGAAGACTGACATCATTAAAGAGAGTATGTCTGTTTAGGGTAGCACATGCTCTAATGAGGCATTTTGGCTTGAAAATAAAGACACTAGGGATCCAGGATAAGTTCTTGAGCAGGAGAGAGACCTCATGATAAGCCATGTTTTAGAAATAGTAGGTGGACAGCATTTCAGAATCTCTGGTCAATTATTGTTCCCGCCTAATTTACCGATTCCTTCTATTAGTCTTTAACAAGGAAACAGAATGTAGGGCTCAGATTTTGGACCTCAGGCTTTATTCTTGACCATAACCATCTGAAGAGAACTTTTTCTTAATCTGAGAGATAAGGCAAAATAATTAGCTCACTGAGCTCCCCCCAAGCATCCCCGCCATCTCTGAATTCCCAGCCCTAATTCAATTCTCTTATTGATTCATCATCCTTTGGTCTCCTCTGCTATAGTCCCCCAAAATGCTTCCACTGACCCAATACTGTTGTACCAGAATCTATTATAATAATTTGTCTCCTGACTATTACCATAATTACTCTAAATTATGTTCCACAACAAGCAAAGCAGGACATTAGAGTTTACTCAAATAAAAGCAATAGATCATGTCCTAACGAGAAACATGTTCCTCCTCTCTCCAGCCATGTTTTGTACTTAACCATCAGAAGTTGACAGGGGCTGACCCTGGTTAACTTCTCTTCGATTCCCTCCCTTCTTGCCCTCCACCTCCCCCAGCCATCCCCTTCTTTCCTTCCTTTTATGGAGAGAATTTTTCAGAGAGTACTTTTCCATCTTGCTGTATTTCCCCCTGCATGCTTTCAGGAGAGTTTTACATTCTGCCAGGAATCTTCTGAAACTCCCAGCCCTTCCCCAGAATATGAAATACGGGGCTGTCACCTGAGAGGACGTATTAATAAGCAGACCAAACAGTCAACAACTGCCCCAGTAAGGCTGAGACAATCACAAAACCCTGCTATCAATTTATACATTGCAACAAGGGAAGCAGAGGCAGTGGCATTGAGACATAAATTACAGCAGCCTGTTTATCAGAGTTTCTACTGTTCAGCTCATATTGCTTTTTTTCCCCCCATGTTAGCACCATAAATACAGTGTGTCCTTTATAAAAAATCAGGGAACGTGAGAACATGTGGAGGTTAGCAAAACCAAGAAGCTGCAGGTTTGTCAGGTTGTATGTTTAAAGGAGACCAGAGGCTGCCCTGAAAAATCACTGAACAAAGGATTCAGGGTGCCTTTTGGCACTGAGGAAGATTCCAAAGAACCTCATCTCCACCAGAGGATCTAATGGGTCTTTGGCACTAAAGTATGCTCTGGGCTAGAACCAGAGAAGCATTGTGATCAATTTATACATTGCAAAAGGGCAATAACATGGATGTTGCACTGTAAGGATCACAAAGGACTTTATAAATATTATTTGTTGATCTTCACAACTACCTTGGGAGGTAGGTGTCTTTACTCTATCCATTTTGTTGTTTTTTTAGTTGTGTCTGACACTTCCTGACCTCACTAAGGGTTTTCTTGCCAAAGATACTGGAGCAGTTTGCCATTTCCTTCTCCGGCTCATTTTACAGATGAGGAAACTGAGGCAAACAGAGTTAAGTGACTTGCCCGGAGTCACAAAGCCAATAAGTGTCTGAAGTCAGAGTTGAACTCAGAAAGATGAGTCTTCTTGACTCCAGTGTGAACTAGATGCCCCTCTTACATATTAGGAAACTGAGATGGACAATGGTTAGGTGGTTTGATCAGAGCCACAAAGCTCGTAAAAATCTGAGACTGGATTTGAACTAGGGTCTTCTTGACTCCAAGTCAAGTATTCTATCCAGGATACTGCATAGCAGTGGGAGTGGCATTAAAACATAAATTATACCAGCATACTTGTCACCAGATAACCAAAGGACCCCCGGACAAGTCACCTGGTCTCTGAGCGTATTTTCTGGATCTGTAAAATGGGAATCATAAGAAAGCAGCTGATGTAGACTCAAAAGGTGAATCTAGACTTCAATTCAACTTCTGCTACTACTTAGTTCTTTGACCTTGGAAGAGAGAACTTCCCCCTCTCTGGACCCCACTTTCCTTCTCTGTAACATAAGGAGATTGGGAAAGCATGGAACACTGGACAGAGAGATGGATTTAGAGTCAAAGCAACCGAGTTCATATCTAAGGACTCCCACTTATCTCCAGAATGACCCTGAGAGGGCTGTGTAGTATCTATCACCGCTTCTCAATTTCTTCTGTTTTTACATGAAGGGATTGGACTAAATGACCTCAGATGCTCTCTTCCAGCTCAAATCTACTGCCCAATTCTATAAGCCCATGGTGATCTCAAATGTCACTTCCAGCCCTTCCATGAGCACATCTGCTGCGGGATTCACTAGGTCAGTGTATCCTGTGGATCTTTCAAGTAGACTAAGCACTCAGCAGCCAACAATACCAGTTTCTCACTCAATAACCCCAGGAAAAGTAAAACCTAGTGTCAAAACCTATGCATTGGGGCAATGAGGTGACACAGTGGATAGAGCATTAGGCATGGAATCCAAAGGACCTGCATTCAAATCTGATCTCATATACTTTCTAGCTGTGTGACCCTGGACAAGTCTCTTAACTCCAATTGCCTAGCTCTTGTACTTCTTATATTTTAGAATTGATACTAAGGCAGAAGATGAGGGTTTAAGCAAATGAACAAATGAACAAAAAAACCTTTGTCTTAACGGAGGCATAGAGAGAAAGCCCTGACTTGGAACAACTAGAGAAGTCACCAATGAGATTCACCTTCCTTGCCCCATCCTGCCACCATCTTCCCAAAGTGTCTCAAGTCCCCACCAGCTAAGTCTGTCCTTTGGATGAAAAAATTGAAGATTTGTGTTAAACCTGAATAATGTTATCTAGACATAGCTACAGTTGTTCTCATCTTCCATTATAATCAACAAGGATTTAATAAAGCAGCTCACTCTGTGCCAGCCACTTGCTAAAAGACATGAAGACAAAAGCAAAACCAATCCCTGCCCTTAATAATAATAGCTAATAACAATAGATAACATTTGTATATCACCTCCTCTGTGCCCAGCACTGGGTTAAGTGCTTTACAATTATTATTTCATTTGATCCTTATAGCAACCCTGGGACATAGGTGCTATTATTATCCCCTTTTACAGATGAGGAAATGAAGGCAAATAGAAATTAAGTGACTTACCAAGAGTCATACAGATACTAAGTTTTTGAGGATAGATTTGAACTCATGTCTTCCTTCAGGTCCAGCACCCTATGTACTCTTAGCTTTCTTTCTTTCTTTCTTTTCTTTTTTTTAAAACCCTTACCTTCTGTCTTAGAACCAATACTTGGTATTGGTTCTAAGGCAGAAGAGTGGTAAGGGCTAGGCAATGGGGGTTAAGTGACTTGTTCAGGGTCACACAGGTAGGAAGTGTGTGAACCCAAGAGAGACTTCCTAAAAAAGATACAACCTGAGCTGAATCTTGAAGGAAGTCAGAGAGTCTAGGAGGCCGAAATGAGGAGGGATAGCTTTCTAGGCATAGGATTTTAGGTGACACAATAACATAGCTAAGGGAAGATGTGTGAGAAAGATGTGTAAGCAGGAGAGCTGGTTCATTGAGAATATAGAGGGGAATCATGTATAAGACTGAAAAGATAAGAAGGTATTTTTTTAACATATGAAGGTAATTTTTAACCCTTACTTTTTGTCTTAGAATGAATACAGTTTTGGTTCTGAGGCAGAAGAGAGGGCTAGGCAATGACCTGCCTAGTGTCACACAGCTAGGAAGTATCTGAGGTCAGATTTCAACCCAGAATCTCCCCTCTGTAGACCTGACTCTCAATCCACTGAACCACTGAGGGGCCCCTGGTATAAAGGTTTAAATGTGAGAGAGAGGAGTTTATTAGCCAATGGAATTTTATTAAAGAGGTAGGTGACATGATCAGAACTGAGCTTTAAGAAAATCACCTTGGTGGCTTGGCGAGAATGGATTGAAATGGGGAAGAGAATTAAGGTGCAAAGAAAGTCTAATTAGGAGATTATTTCCTAATCTAGGCTAGATGTGACCATGGCTTGAACCTGAGTGATCTTTGTGTGAGTGGAGAGAAGACCTAAAGAAGAGCAATTATAGCAGTAGGAACAATATTTAGTAGAAATGAGGAGTCAATAATGACACTGAGTTTGTGAACCTGGGTTAATAACTTAAGTAAATGCAAGGGCATCTTCTTAGTGGTAGATTTGGGTGAAAAGGGGATGAGTTCTCTTTGGATCATGTTGAGTTTGAAAGGCCAATGGGATATCATCCAATTTGAAATTATGGAATCAGACTGGCAGGAGAAAAGGACCTTAGAATTCATCCAGTGTAACCACCTCATTTTATAGATGAGGAAATTGAGGACCAAAGAGGTCACACAGGAAGTAGATGGCAGAGATGGGATTTGAACACTGGTACTCTTCCTCTAAAACCAGCATTCATTCCACTGAACCCTTCTGGCTATCTGAACCAGTACAGCTGAAAAACAACTAGGACTAGGTATATGAATCTAGGAGTTGTCTACGTAGACATGATGATTGAACCCAAGTCAGAGAGGATTGAAAGAAAAGAGATGGCCCAGGACAGCATGGTATAGATTAAAATCCAGGAAAGGAAAGTAAGAAGCAGTCCAACAGGAACAAAGAGAACCCAAAGAGAAGAGAGTCTTCTAAAACTGACAGAGAGTAAAGAGAATCCAGAAAAAGAAAGTGGTCATCAAATGCTATAGAGAGACTGGGAAGAATGAAGACTGAGGAAAGGTTGTTTTATTTGGCAATCAAGAGATCACTAGTAACTTTGAGAACAGTTTCAGTTGAATGATGAGATTAGAAGTCAGACTACAGAAGGTTTAGAGAAGAGTAAGAGGAGATGAAATGGACACAATTAATGTGGATGGCTTTTTCAAGGAGTTTCACTGAGAAGAGAAATAGAGGCTAGAGCTAGTGGGGATGGTAGAATTTAATGAAATTTTTTATAGGCAGTGGGGAAGATTCCAGTATATACAAAAGGACTGAAGATTAGAGAGAGGGAAGGGAATGATAGATGGTAAGGGCAATCTGCTGGAAAAGATGGGAGGGGATGGGATCAAGGTTTGACCTTTGCAAAGAGAAAGGCCATTTCAGTTTGTGTGCCAATTAGTTTAGCTTAAGGCCCATGCAGGAATGGACTTGAGTAAGAACAACCAGAATAGAATACGGGTGGTAATAGGACAATGCAGTGGAGTTAGATAAGGGGATGCTGTTTTCCAGATAATTAGGGGAAAGCCAGGGTCATTGGCACTTCTACCTTTGTGGGATGAAATTAGGGAAAATAAAATATCAAAAAAGAGAACAGGAATGATAAAAAGAAGATAGTGAGATGCTGCAAATTCAGGGGCAAGGTGCCCTGAAAATACAACTATTTCCAAAGCTCATTTCTACATCTGCCAAAAAGAGAACACTAGGAATTATGAGGCATCTAGTTGGCATGGTAGTTACATGTTGGACTTAAGAATCAGGAAGACCCAGATTTAAATCCTGTGTCATACTATTACTGTGTGACTTTGAGCAAATCACCTCTGCTCTTAGCCTGTTTCCCAATCTATGAAATGGTAATAATAATAGTACCACCTTCTGGAGCTATTGTGAGGTTCCAGGGAGATTAGGTATTAAGTTCTTTGTGTAATCCTTAGAGTACTATATAAATGGCAGTGCTCATTAGGAAACAGTTGTTCAGAGTGAGATTTGCTGGTAACTAACTCTATAACTTGCAATGCAAAGGATATATGAAAGAAAAGTTAGAGAGCAGAGGCAACAGAAATAGAAGTTGTTTTCAGTCGTGTCCTGTCTCATTTGGGGTTTTCTTGGCAGAGATGCTGGAGTGGTTTTGCCATTTTCTTTTTCTATTCATTTTACAAATGAAGAAACTGAGGTGAAAAGGGTTAAATGATATTTAAATGACTATCAGATTTCCTCATCTGTAAAACAGAAATCATGGTATAACTTGGGATTGGGATTGTTACCATATAAACTTTTGCCAGACATGATGCCAAAGACTTTAGAAATGGAAAACTTACTCAAGTCCATTTTGATCATTATGACTCTGTGACCTAATGTCATTATTAATCCCATTTTATAATTGAGAAACTGAAGCAAAGATTAAGTGATGTGTCCAAGGTCACCTAGCTAGTAAGGATACCTGAGATCAGATATGAACCTGAGTCTTCTTGACTCAAGGTTCATTTCTCTAAATTAGCTACCTTTTGGTGTACTTCCTTTGGGATACAGGGATCTTGTATTTCTTTGGGGTATATTGAGTTGAGAAACTTATCAAAGAGATAAATATCTATATTTTATTATTAAAATTAATCTCACAGGTTTAAATCTGACCTCAGACACTTCCTAGATGTGTGACTCTAGGAAAGTCACTTGACTCTTATTGCCTCGCTCTTACCTCTCTTCTTTCTGAGTATCGATTCAGACAGCAGGTAAGGATTAAAAGAAAAAGAAATTAATCTCAAAAAGGAACCAAAAAGCTTATAAGGGATATGCATGGAATATTTGATAAATAATTCTATCATCCTATTGAAATTAATTTCTAGTTTATTTCTTACATGCTCATGTATGGTAAATTCTAAAATTTATTTCCTTTCATATTAAATTGGAAGAATATGAAGGCTGAAAAATGCCAAGGAGTGATGGGAAGGCTTTTCTTATATGCATACACACTGTAAACTCTAGAATCTGAGTTCCTTTCACATTGAATAGGAGGTATGGGAAGGTTGAGAAATGACAAGGGGCAAAGGGACTAAAGGAACAATAAAAGGTTAGGAACCCTTGTCCTGGAGGGTAGATAATAATAATAATTCCTACCTCATAGGGTTGTTGTGAGGCTTAAATGAAACAATACATATAAATAAATTTGCAACCTTAAAGTGCCATATATATGAGACATTATTATTATTATTATTATTATTATTATGAGCTTTGTAAATCTCAGCTCCTACAAAAACTCAGTGCTTTTTTGTCCAGAAAACTTGGAGGGTTTGAAATGAGCAAAATCTGCCTCCTATTTTCACCTGCATTACAAATCTGCCAACAGTTACTACGTGAGTTGCACATACACAATCCCTCTGGAAAGCTAGCTTCAGTTAGATTTTACAGGTCACATTTCTAGGATTTATTCATAAAGAGGGAACATTTTCTAGGACCATCAGGAATGAGGAGCCATTTCTAAAACACTTGTTTTAGAAGCCTCTTCTGCTGGCACCTAGGCTCATTTCAGTAACTATGATTGTACCGACATTTGAAAATAATCACTTCCATTCAACTCACTGGGTATTTATTGGGCATTTATCGTGTGCTAAGCACTGTTCAGGGTACCTTGGGAAATACAAGAAAAGTAAAAGACATGGTCCCAGCCAAAAAACCTTGTTATGGATGCCCAAATATTGCTGTAAAATGGTTCTGAAGAAAGCAAGCTCCATGTTCTCACTCTATGATACATCTCCCCATCCTAATCCCACTACCCTGAAAGATTTCCTTTTTCTAAGGCAAAGGGGAAAAAAATGAACATATTCACAGGACATTTTCTGATTCAGATCTGAGTCTTCCTCCATTATACTACTCCCTCACTTTCAAAAATAGCTGCCTCCTGCAGCAGAAGGTAACCAAGGGGACACAGCTGGGTGGCTCAGTGTATTGAGAGTCCAGTGTATTGAGAGTCAGACCTAGAGATGGGAGGTCCTAGCATCAAATATGGCCTCAGACACTTCCTAGCTGTGTGACCCTGGGCAAGTCATTTAACCCTCATTGCCTAGCCCTTACCAATCTTCTGCCTTGGAACCAATACATAGTATTACTTCCAAGATGGAAGGTAAGAATTTTAAAAAGTTAAAAAAAAAAAGATAACCAAGGAGTGCCCTAGAACAGAGCAACCATTCCAAATCTAGATTTTGTGGCACCCACCTCATTTTACTAGCAGAGATGTAGTTAATGATTCTGGCAACCAAATAAATGAAGTTGGAAGAGAGAGAGTCATGGATGATCAACCCCGAATCACTTAACTTGGTGGGCCTCAGTTTCCTCAGTTGTAAAATATGGAAGAGAGAGGGTGGATTGGGGTGATTCAATTCAACCAATATTTTTAAAACCCCTACTCTGTGCAAGGCACTCTGCTAAATGAGAGGATCTAACAATTGCTGTCTCCAAGAATCTTAGATTCTATTGAAGGGTATGGAAAAGCTGAGAAGGAAAAGATGCTACTAGTAGACATAATCATAATATAGGATCTGCAGGGGCAACTAGAGATATAGACAAAGTTCTTTAAGGAAATTTAAAGAAGGAAAGCATCCTTTAAGCTTTGGGCATTAGAGAAAGCTATTTGGATATTTGGAGGAGGTATCTGTTATCTGAGCTGAACTTTGAAGAACAAGAAATCTGAGAAGTAGGGATGATGATGGAAGATAAGAGAGAGAGAGAGAGAGAGAGAGAGAGAGAGAGAGAGAGAGAGAGAGAGAGAGAGAGAGAGAGAGAGAAAGTACTTGTGTGAATACTCAAGAGGTGGGAGACAGCAGGTGAAATTTAATTTCACTGGGACATATAGTGTATGAAAGGGACCAATAGGAAATCAGTTCAGAAAGGTAGGTCGAGGACAGTTTGTGGAGAGCTTTAAATGCCAGGCTGTGGTCATCTCCAGCTCTAAGTTTCTAGACTCTAAGCAGACTGCAAAATTTTCATTTAGAAAGGAAAGTCTCTGCTTTTCCTCAGTGACCCAGGTTAGATTTTCCTACCCTGAGGATTGTTTGTGGCATTTTGGGGTGGCTGATCCTCACTCCAAGATGCAGACCTCTATCTCTGGGGAGCCTCTAAGAACCACTAGAAGTTAGGCAAAGTCAGCACCCCTTGAAAAATTAAATTTCCCAGGAAGAAAAAGTGAACCCAAGTGAAAATGCCCCCACCCTTGGGCATATCGGTGCCTTCCACTCCATTCTTCCCTCCTAGCAGTCTGACAGGCAGGATCCTATTTCAGTTGGAGTCAGAAATCAAGCTTGACCAGTTAATTTAATAATTTCACATCCCAGCGGCAGCTGACACAACATGCCAGTGATTTCCCTTGGCAGTGATTTTACTTTAGCTTGAAGACAGGGGCAGCAACAAGTGCTGGGCTGGTGATGGATTGAGTGATGGCGTGAAGTACCCAGTGTGCCAGGAGCCCCAGTGGAGCTGGCTGGAACCACTGGCCCTGCCCACAGAAGGGGCCATGAAGTGCATTGTATCTTCCATTCCCAGGTGCTGAGCTGGGTCCTGGGGTGGGGGTGAGGGAGGGGAATATGTGGGAGGGCCACATTTGTCTTCAGTTGTCTGAGTCTCTCTTTCTCCTCATCTTTTCCCTTTCACAGTACCATGACTACAGCCTTCCCTTGTCGCCCAAATTGAATCCTTCATCCCTCTCCCTCCCCTGATCCATCAAACATTCATCTTCTCACTGATCCCTCTCAGCTAGAGGCCTGGGAAGAAAACAATCTGATGAGCTCATTCACACAAAGAGGTGATAATGCCTGATAATTGCTTAATGTGTCATTAAAAGTATTTGTATTTCAAAAGAGGATGCCTGGAGAGACTATACCTTCACCCAAAGGAAATTCTATTTGCTGGAATCATATAATGATGAATTTTCAGGTAGTATAGCAGATCCCTGAGGGGGATTTTGGTTTTTTGCCAGAGGGACCTTCATAGAGATATTCAGATCATAAGATTTTACATTTAAAGTGGAAAGGAACATTAAAAACTGTTTATTCCAATCCTCCCATTTTTTCAGATGAAGAAACAGAATTCTCATGAAGTAACTGACTTTCTCAAGGTCACAGAGATAGTAAGCAAGGGGCACAGGCAGGATTTGAACCTAGGTCTTCTGACTCTCTAGTGAGTATTCTTTCTACTGTATGTACTGTCTTTCATATCACCATCTTCTGATATTTACTTATGTGGTAGGTTCAAATCTTAGTTTGGGTAGTGAAGGACAGGACTTTTTGAGACAATATTCAGAGATTTATTGCTGTTGTTGAGTTGCTTCAGTCTGACTCTTTGCAACCCCATTTAGGATTTTCTTGGCAGAGACTAGCGCTGGTTTGCCATTTCCTTCTCCAGATCATCTTACAGATGAGGAAATTGAGGCAAATAAGGTTGGGTGACTTTCCTACCCTGAGGATTGTTTGTGGCATTTTGGGGTGGCTGATCCTCACTCCAAGATGCAGACCTCTATCTCTGGGGAGCCTCTAAGAACCACTAGAAGTTAGGCAAAGTCAGCACCCCTTGAAAAATTAAATTTCCCAGGAAGAAGACATAGCTAGCAAATATCTGAGGCCAGATTTGAACTCAGGAAAATGGGTCTTCCTGATGGCAAGTCCAGCACTCTATTCATTATCTTGCAGTAGAGCTGGAGAGAAAATCTGGGCCTGGAAGGGCACTCTTGTTAAGAATTGCAGGCTCCAATGATTAGCTCAAAATAGGTGAAATTTATTAAGTTGAATGCAAATTGAATGCCTGGAGGGCAGGTGCAGATGGAGTACTGCCTCATATAGGAGATGGGCATTGGGATTCTTATACCCTCTTCAAAACTGGGCCCATGTGACTTAGAGATGAGGTGATGGTGGGGTGATCTGTTATGGAACAGAGATGGAGAAAACTGTGCAGTTTAGGGCATGATCCGATATCCGAGATACAAAACAGATGCTTATCAGAAACAAAGTGGGAGGTGCCTATCTGTGCTCACTGAGGAGAGAGGCCAAAAGGGAATGTTCCTTTCAGAGACCTTTCCTTATCATGGGTTTCCATTCCTCAGGGTCACCTTTCTTCAGCACTACAGGAATGCCAGGAAAGAAAGAGGGATTTCCTACATCCTTACTGACCTGGGATATCTCTGGGGTTTTAGGGTGTCCAGGGGAAACCTGTACCCCCATATCAACTGTACCACCTAGCTGCCCTCAAAGGATTGTAGCATTATAAATTTAGAACTAGAAGAGACCTTAGAAGCCATCATTTTACAAATGAGGAAATTAAAGCTATAAGACAAAGCGATTTACCCAGGATCACACAGGCAGAATTCAAACTCAGATCTTCCTGAATCCATGATGTAACCAATAGAGGAGGTCAGTTTTGCGTGGAGACAACTATAATTCCTTCTTGAATATCTTAAGTTGGGCTTTAAAGATAGACACCTGTCCTAGCATATGAGATCATTGATTCAGAAAGGATACCTTACTCCTTTCTATGTATTCTCTGATCCAATGAAGCTGGTCCTCACTTACATATGACATTCCATCTCCAGCCCTGATCTATTTTCACTGATTGTCCTCCATGCCTCCATGCCCTTTCTCCATTCTCATCTCTATTTCCTGGCTTCCTTCCAGCCCTAGATGGAATTCCCCTTTTTCCAAGAAACCTTTACTGGCCCTACTTCATGCTAGTACTTTGCATCTGAAATGACCTCCAATCTATCCTTTATATAATGGGTGTGGACAAAGCTGTTTATATATTCTCTCTTCCTAGATTGTAAGTTCCTGGAATGCAGGAATTGTCTTTCTTTGTATCCCAAGGGTTTTGCACAGTGCCAGGCACATAGTCAGTACTTACAGAGCTTATTGACTTGAGGTGGGACCTCAGAGGCCATCTAGTCCAGTATCTTAACTTTACAGATGAAGAAACTGAGGCTCATAAACATTAAGTGACTTACCCAAAGTCAAATAGGTAATTCATGGTAAAAAGATTTGAATGGGAGCCCTGTGACTCTCATCCAAAGTCAGTGGCTTATGTATTCTATATTATGGATTCTCTTCTCTCCTTAATGGCCAAGTATTTGTCACTCGTTGCTCTCCCTCTATCGCTGATGTGGACTATTTTGACTAGATGGGCCTATGCATTTGGGGAGGGGGTGTGACAAGAAAAGGCTATTCAAGGGGCTTTTTCAATCTCAACATCACAGAAAGGGCTGCGTGGCCCTATATATAAGCAATGTCCCTCTCTCTGTAAGCAACAAGGTGAGCTCTGGAAAGAGAAGGCAGCCTGAGACTTGTCTCAAATGCTGCTACCCAGAGAAAGGGCATGGCCTCAAGAAGTCCTGGCCTTCACTTCCTAAACTAAGTTTCATATCTGCCACATAATTAAGCTTCAGATAATGTTTGCAATCTCTCAATGTATTCCACCATATGTCAGGGTGACTGATGGTCTTGTCAAAGCCCAGACACCCATCATCACTGTGCTATAACTACTCTAACCTTCTTTAATGCACCACCACTAAGGGCAAACCAAGGGCAAGGATTTGTCAAACACTCTCCCCTTCCCGTTCTCCCTCTCTCTCCCTTGTCCTCTTGCTGCTCGAAAAATCATATGCAAGCTAAACCTCAGACAGTTGCTCATCACCATAAGTAAAACTATTCTTAGGTTACAAGCTGCCAGAATTTCAAGCAAATGCATGTAAATATTTCACTACTGACAGCGGGAGTTATTAAGAGAAACCTTGTGCGTTTTCTAGAGGGATTTTAAGAGGCATTTATTCATTGGGCATGTCTGGGGCTTAAGAAGTTTAGGAAATGGATATCACCTGTGAATGGGATGCTTCTTTTTTTTTAAGCTTGTATTTTTTAAAATTGTGTCATCTACTGATCTTGCAGCTGCTGGCAAGAATCAGTTCCCTATTGGGATGGGGAAGCGTGCAGGTGGGGGTGATTGGTAGATACCAGTTTACTCCTCAGAAACACAAATCACAACTCACCCATTAATATCAGCCCTATTAAATGCAATGGAGCCTTAAATGGACCACCATTGACTCTGTAAATTAATTAAGTCTTCTTTATGAAGAAGCTTACAAAGAAGGAACACCCATGATTAAAGAAGAGAAGTCTTTCCTAGGCTGTGTCTACACTAGGCAAAAAGAAGAAAGCCAGAAAAGGCAAAACAGTCAGTTTAAGCTTATACTCATATAATTAAGTGGGTGAAAGAAGTCTAACAATCTTATCTCTTCAGTCAAAACAGTTGTCTCCACGTTTTAGGGGCTCTTTATATTGTGTTTTGCTTTTAGATATAATGGAAGCTTCTTGAGGGCACCTTGTGTCCTCCTTGAGACAAGTTTTTTTTTTTTTTTTTGTCTTTCTTTGTATCCCAAGGATTTTGCACATTCATGGCATGTACATTTAGACATAGTAAGTAAGTACTTAAAATGCTTGTTGACTTGAGAGGGGACCTCAGAAGCCACCTAGTCTAAACCCGTAATTTCACAGCTAAGGAAACCAAAGCCCAAGTATACTTAGAGATTTGACCTAGGTCAAAAGACAATTCATGGAAAAACATGAATTTGAATCCAGGTCTTGTGATTTCCCTCTATAGTCAAGTTTGCTTTTTTTTTTTTTCAATATTGTATATTGGAGTTCCTTCTCTCTTAATTATCCTTTGGGAGATTACTATTCATTGTCCGGTCCCCATCAATGAGATTATCCATTTTGGTTAAATGGGCCTGTGTATTTGGGGAGGGGTAACAAGAAAGGAAAATACTAGGGAGTTATTCAAACCCAATGCAATAATGCTTCATTTTGTTCTATATATCCCCAGCTAAATGGATAACTGAATAGAGCATGGCCTTTGAAGTCAGAAGTTCAATTCTAAATTCAAATCCAGCTTCAGATATTTACTAGCTGTGTGACCTTGCACATTTAGCTCTGTGCGTCTCCCTTTCCTCATTTGTAAAATGAATTGGAGAAAGAAATGTCAAACAACTCCAGTATCTTTGCCAAGAAAACCCAAAATGAAGTCATGAAGAGACTGAAATGACTGAATAACAACAATCACAATGTCCCCAACATCTCATATAGGACCTGTAACCTAGCAGGTACCTAAAAATGCTTCTTGGTTGATTGATTACATAGGGTGCACTCCAATCTATAATTTATGGTCTTAAAGAGTTGAGAGGTTCAAAGAAGTTAATATCTTTTCCCATGGCCTCAACCCAGGGTATCCTGAATCCAAAGTCCAGCACTCTACACACTAGACCACAGTGCTCAAGATTTGTTGTTATTCAATCATTTTCAGTTGTGTCTGACTCTTTGTGACCCCATTTGAGATTTTCTTGCCAAAGATACTAGAATGGTTTCCATTTCCTTCTCCAGATCATTTTACAGATGAGGAACTGAGGCAAACAAAGATAAATGACTTTGTTTATGCCACACAGAAAGTTCATGAAGCTGGATTTGAACTCATGAAGATATCTCTTCTTATTTCCACTGGGGCTCTTTCCACTGAGGCACCTAACAGCTTCTGGCCAAGATTAATACAATTCAAATTGGGAAATTACATTTCTAGACTTTTTTTAAGACTTACAAAAGCTCTTTCCTTATGACCACCCTTAGAGGTGGATAGTACATATATTATCCTTCTTCTTTTGGACAAGACCTGTGATTACAAATATACGCATACTAATAAAGAACTCCCAGTGAACAAAGTCCCTCTTTCAGTGAAAACTGGCACTTGCCATGTAGCCTATAACATTAGAAAATTGCCCAAGGGTTCTGAGAGGCTAAACAACTTGCCAGTAGATGTCAGATGTGAGATTTGAACCCAGGTTTTCCTGATTCTGAACCCTACTTTCTATCCATTGTACCAGAGGATTATTATATGATTTATATAGGTGAAAAAAAAAAACAAAAATGAAATTGCTTGCTAATGATCACACAACTGATAAGTATCAGAGCAGGGCTTGAAGCTCGATATGGTGACTCCAAATTCAGGCCTCTTTCCCTTATGTCATCCTGCCCTACAGATGCAAAATCTAGAACTGGGAAAGCTTTACTTCCCTAATAATCAGTAACTCTGGACAAAGTGGGACTTTTAAATTTTTAATTAAATGATTGTTAAGAAATCACTAAAATGCTTTCATGTAGTACAGTGTCTGCAAGGGGGCTCTACTTGAAACAATTGTTTTAGGACCATGTTGAATCTTCTGACAGGTGAGGGATTTCCTGCTCAGCAGAATAGTCATTTGTTTACCTAGAGACAAATCCAAACTGCCACAGTCTAAGTGTTTGAGGGCACTGCTTCTGGAATTCGATGTATTATTCACTAACTCAGCCCAGTAGGACACTTGTAGCAATGTCACAGAGATGTCTACAGTGAATTCCAGAGAGAAAGAGAAGGGAGACAAAAAGAAAGGGGGGGAGGGAGGAAGAGAAAGAAAATGATTCCTGTTACAAAATGGAGATGTCTTAAAGTAGAGAAAATAAACAGAAGACAGTTACCCTGAACCAGATTTTCCAAGGACTTCCCTTATTCTTGGGTCATTTCCCTAGGATGAAACTCCTGCCTTCACTTCCAGGAAGTATGTCATAGATCTTATGACACTTACATGTACAAATTTTTATCCATGTTTCTGGCATACTATATGGAACTTACACTCACAATTGAATACATGCGAGAGTCTTCTGACTCTTCTCTAGTGTAAGTCCATGGCCCATGAGAAAGAATAGTATTGTACCATGAGCAAAATGTTTGAAAATATTTGGTCCAGATCTATATAATACCACCCTTGAGATCCATGTTATGAGATTGCCACATAAAGGAGACTTAAAAGAAATTCTCTTTTTTATTACCTCTGAGACAAAAACTTTCTAGACTAGAGTCCAGGGAAGTGCTTTCTTAAACTGAACTCTTCTCTTTAGCAAGGAAAACTAGAATGAGATTACAGTGTACTTAGATAATTGGAGAAACAATTAAAACCAATGGAAATTTAACAAGTACAAGTAGAAAATAGGATGTGTTGGCTGGTTCTAGAATCAGCTAATTGTAGTTCTAAGAACTGGAAGGGATCCTAGACATCATTTAGTCTAGCCACCTTATTCCTAATGGTGAAAAAAGTTGTGGCATAAGATTGTGATGGAATACTACAGCACCATAAGAAATCACAGGTTAATTTTGGGAAAAAAAAACATGGAAAGACCAGAATGAAATTATGAAATAAAACAAGGAGAACCAAAAAAACATTATATACAGCAATGGAAATATTGTTTGAAGAACGACTTGTGTATGTCTATCTCCAGAGAAAGAACTGATAAAAAGAAATAACTAAGACATAATTTTACATATACACATTTCATTTTGTTTAATGATTCCTTCTCTAATGGGGGGAAAAGAAGAGAGGGAGGAAGTTAACCGGGTATTTTAATTTAGCAAACAAACAACCAAACCAAGCAACCAACAAACAAACAAATAAGACATAGCCTCAGAGATGGGGCTCAGGTTAACCTTGAGAGGTTAGCCAACATGCCCAAGCTCATAGAGTATGGAGTTAGTGACAGCATGACTAGAACGCAGGTTTCTTTATTCTCAGTTCATTCTACTTTCCTCTATACTTTTTGCATGAGCCTATAACTACCGGTCAATTTGGTAGAAATGCTGGCAAAAAAAAAAATCATTCATATCAACTGTTCAATATCATATAGACAAAGCAGCTGGCTGAATGAATTTTCACATTTTGAGCTCTATTATTCCACTTTTAATGGGTGATTCTCTGGGATGAGAGGATTGAGAATATGGGTCAGAAAAAAACATACTAAGCAGAGTAAGCCAACCCAAAGTTTATCTTCATTACTGTATGTTGCCTTGGTTTGTTATTGAGGTAATTCCATTTTGACCTATTTTTTAAAGTAATCAGTACTAAATAAAAAAATAGGAAATGGATTATAACAAGAGAGAGTTTGGGCTAAAGTCATCATTTTCTGAGGAAGTTTAACTTGTGTCAATCAATCACCGCAACAATGGGATTAAAAAGGTTGAGAAAGTGCTTTGCAAAAGCAGAGATATGGCAATTTAGGACACAAACTCATTTGCAAAATCTTGTGGAACAAAATAGTGGAAGTCTAAGGAATTCATGGCTCAGTAATCTCAAGACTTGCTGTACTACATCTCCAATAATGTCTTGTGAATCAGAGAATTCCACTCATTGGGAATGGGTCCTGAAGGTCGAAATCAGAAGATCATGCTGAGAACTCACAGCACAGTGAAGTTTCTAGCTTATTCTAACTATCCACACAAGAAAAACCTACCAGATAAAAATGCCTGTGGGTCAGATCACATCCTACAATTGGATGAACAACCTATAGAGCTAGTCCTGGGTTCAGAGATCTTGAGCATCCTTTGAAAATCCATTAAAAATGGACAATGACTTGGATAGTACATTAAGATTACTTCTAGGAAATCACACAGAACTTCTGTTGACCCTAAGTTCCTTCCTGAGAAGGCATGACTATATATCATGGAAAACCCAAACAATTGCTGAGGAATTAAGGTTTCCCATCACCCAGAGTTCACATAGGAGGGGCACATAGTGGAGCATATGTAGTATATTATCAATGAAGAATCGTGCTGAAGAAGTGATGGAAAGAATATTACCAGAGAGTTGTATGGCTGAAAAGGGATGCAGGCCAATCATGTAGAAAGATAAAGGAATAGTTAACTAATGAATAGCTTGCATGTTTCTTTGGTATTCACTCAAGGTCAAGAGATCTAGATGAAGGCCCCCAGGACATTGTGTAAACACTGACTGAGGATTTTTTTAAATGACATGGGTGAGTCACTCAGGATGTACAATTACTTGGGATGTCCATTGACAAGATCAAAGATTCAATAAAGCCTTAAGATTTTATAAGTGATGGCTGTAACTTAGGAAGCTCTAGGCAATGCTGATTTTATTGCTTTTCTCTTCTCTCTCTACCCCCTACAACCCAGAGTTTATCAGGTCTCTTCTTTTTAACTCAGAGAATCATACATTTAAGTCTAAAATGGATTTTAATGGTCAGTGAGTCCAACTCTCTAATTTTAAAGATGAGAAATCTGAAGCTAAAGTTCACAACAATTCTGAGAGGTAGGTACTATCATTCTTCTAATCCTCACTTTCCATTGGATAGGAAACATTGCAATACAGTCATTTCCCCAAGGTTACACAAAAAATTTGGTGGCAGGGCTCAGACCCAAATCCAGATCTCCTGACTCCTTGGCCTGTGTTCTGTCTACTGTGCTCTAGCCTTCCCTCTCATCAAGGTCATAAACACTCCTGCCAGGTGAATGTGGATTCTCAGCCAGGATGATTTCTCCTTATCCTGGAAGGTTAGTTTCAGGGACATTGTGAGTAAGTTCCAATGACAGGTGAATTCCTGGAGGAACTCAAAGGAAAAGCAAGGGACAGGCCATTGAAATTCATTAAATATTTGAAAGTTTCCAGAGACCTGTCTTCCTTCCTCCCCCCTTAGTGCTTGGGTTGGTGAGCCACAGGTCATCATTAATGGAGTTTCTGGGCTGAGTTCAGTGAGATGTTTGACCTCTCGTTTAGGAACCTGATGATGTGTGAAAGCCGCCCTGTCAGGGAAGAGAGATCGCTCATGCCATTTTAGGGGCTAATGATTCTGGTGACCTAATGTCCTCACACAGCTGCTCTGATTACTGTAGCTTAACAGGGACATTATAAGCTCCCGGGACTGATTTGATAACATGAGAAAGCCATACAATTCCAAGAGCTAACAGGACCCAAGATCTAAATCTCTTCTTGTTGGGTTCATGATCCCTGGTTGATATTTGTCTGGACTGGGTAGAGACAGGCTAGGAAATATGATTTAGTTTGTCCTGGTTAGCCTGGGTCCTATGACACTGTGAACTAGGTGATAAGAGGAGAACTAGAAAAAAAAAAGTCATGAGGGACCAAGATTGCATTGTTAGGGATAAAAGAAGTGGGGAACAATGCTGTTTCTTTCCTTTTCAGACCGGCTGGGGGAAGTGCGAGTAGCATAGGTAGATAGATACATAGATAAATAGGCACACAGATAGGATAGATGATAGGTAGACAGACAGAGAGACAGATAGATAGATGGATAGATACACAGACACATAGACAGACACTAGATAGATAGATAGATACATACATACATACATAGATACATAGATACATAGATAGATACATAGATACATAGATTCATACATATATACATAGAAAATAGATATATAGATAGACACATAGATAGATACACAGATATGTAGCTAGATAGATGAATGGATGGATGGATAGATGGATGGATGGATAGATGGATGGATGGATGGATGGATCGATAGATAGATAGATAGATAGATAGATAGATAGATAGATAGATAGACAGACAGACAGATAGACAGACAAATGAGAGAGCATTTATTAGGTACTCATTATGTGCCAAATGCTAGAGAATATAGTAACATAGAGCAGTTTCAGATTTCAGTTAGGTGCCGGAATAGTCAGCCTGTAAAGTCTCTTTCAATGCTAAGATTCTATCAATATGACTTCTCTATACCAAAGGGATACTTATGGATCTCTTGTTCCTATACATATTCTACAAGAGTTTTTATTTGCTCTAAAAGACTTAACAATGGCTGGAAACAGAGAAATGGGCTTGTTTACTTCTAAAGAGATCTTTCCAAACTGAATATCTATGACTGATAAATAGTTGTGGGGTGGGTGATAAAACATCTGCCTAAATACCATCACTGGATTATTTTAAGTGATGTAAATTAGCAACTGGGCAGCTAAGTGGCACAATGATAGAATGCAGGGCTAGAGGTTAAGAAGACCTGAGTCCAAATTGGCCTCAGGTACTTCCTAGCTTTTTGACCCTGGGCAAGTCACTGAATCCTATTTGCCTCATTTAGCTGAACTGTAAAATGAGCTGGAGAAGGAAATAGCAAACCCACTCCAGTATCTTTGCCAAGCCCAACCCGAGTCACAAAGTCTCAGAGTATTGGACATGACTAAAAACAACTGAACAAGAATAGCAAAAGATTAGCAACTTGGGTTTTGAAGGTGGCCATATTCTATATGTGAATTGTTCATAATAGTATTCTCTGGATCTCAGGCTTAAATCTAAGATGAAAACTTAACTTGATGAAGACTATTCTTGTTTGTTTGTTTTTTAATGTAGAAGGCTGCTTTAATCTAAAAGAGAAAAGGAAAGAAAAGATTTCAAAGAGGAAAGTTAAATCAGGGAATAAAACATGACTCAAAAACACTAACAATTACCTTTTAGTTTGGAAATGTAAACAGAAGGATCATTTCTTTAAAACTGCTAATTGTAGTTTTCTTGCTCAGACATTATCTGTCTTTGACTATAACCGCAGTGCATATGTGTGCACACATAAACATATGTTTCCTAGCACTTTTCCTTTAAAGAGGAAAACAAAATCCCAAGAACTTTCCTTGATTTTAAAAATGTTCATTTACTTCTTATCAATGATTGAATGCTGCACACCAACCTCTCCTTATTCTGTTAGGGTTGCTGGGCTGTGTGGAAAATATTAATTATCTGATGCACCCGATAAACGGGTTGGGGAAAAAATTTCAGAGCTGGGTCTAGTAGAAGAAAAATCGTGGATGTTTGTGTGTGTGTGTGTATGTTTACATTTGTGTGTGTGTGTGTGTGTGTGTGTGTGCATGTTGCTGAGTATGTGTGTGGGGGTGGGGGTGCACCCTCACACATTGTCCCCTCAAGTCATAACATAAACTATTGATGTCAGTTCCTTTAAAAGGCAATTAATCCAATTACTAGCTTGTTCGATCAATACTAATGCAGTCTTCCTATAACTTGCAGGTTTTGACAAGCCAGGCTGCTAGCAAATTCGAGGTAGGAAATTCTCTTTCTTTTTATCTGGTTATTTGGGGGGAGGAATGGCGTGTTTTGTAATGTCTTTCTTTTCTCTTTTGACGAAATGAAGCTCCGGGTTGATGGCCTTGTTAAGTGTGATCTGTTTGCAATTTGGAGAGTATTTTATCAGGTGGTTGGTTTCAAGTGCTCCATGTTTGACTGCAGAGGTCACTTGGTGCTACTCCAAAATGGTCCAGAGAGCACATTGAAGGTCAAGGTAAAAAGTATCAGATCTTTCTGAAAAATGCATTCATGTTGACATTCCCATCGGCAATATTGTATTTCCCTAACAAAAGTAAATACTTTTCTCTCCTGGCACAATTGCTGCTGTTTCTATGAAGTAGAGGCCTTACTTTGGCTTTACAATCCATTGTCTCTTTACTGTCCTTTGTAACTCTCTTCTGTTTCCTTATAACATGAGAGCTACCCCCTCCTCAAAAGCTCCAGGAGAACACGGTCTGATGCTGAGAACATAATGGGGATTTGGTCAGAGGCCACTAGCAGCACATACTGTCAGCATAGGCAGAATAACTAGTACACTGTGGGGTATGATTTGAGGGATGGATGTCAGAAAATGCCTCTCTTCCCCCCCAAAAAAATAATATAATTTGAGGGATGTCAGAAAAAGCCTCCCTTCTCCCTCCCCCCCCCCAAAAAAAAATTCTCTCACATCTCTGAATCCTGTGTCTTGGTAGCTATTGTTACATCCCTTTGCTTTCTTAAAAAGCAGAAAGAACTCTGTTAGCATTGCTTCATCTCCAGCATACTCTGTGTTTACATGGTTACATCCCAATAACAGGAAAATGGCAGCATTCATAGATCAGTCCCATCCTCTGTTGCCAGTGTTCTGCTTTCTGCATTTGCTTCCTAAGGACTATGGGAACAAGTTTTTTCAGTTTGTATCATCACAGCACCAGGAAAACAAGCAAAGGGCTGTGGGTTCCTTGACAGTTCCTTGCCTGGAGACCTTTCTTCCATCTTGTCACCAGGAGATACAGGCAATGCTGACAGATGGTGCTGTGGGGCACCTAATCCATTGAAGGGATCACAGCAAAACCTGACCTCCCACCTCTATCTAGGATTTGCCTAATGTGTTAGTCATATATACATTCCAGCTCTGTGCATCCTGGGAGAACATACTTCACAGGAACAGTTCTGCTCTTGCTGATACTGGGATACCTACTGAGGTCTTTTCAAGGCACTCCTGCAAGGGTAGACTGAAAACTAGGTTGATGGGCATGTTGTTTTTTTTCCTTTGGTGTTGATGACCTTAAGCAGAAGAGAAAGAGGCAGTTGCCCATAGGGTATAGAAGGGCAGATCCTGTTTTTCCCCAAATTATTTCACTAGCCCGGGTTCCATACTCCCTGATAGATTCATACCTTTGACTTCAACATTGTTCTATTCCTGCTGCTTTGTTTCAGAAATAAATTCCTGGACTGGAAGAAGAGATGAGACAATATCCCCTACCCCGCCACTTCTCTCATTCTCTCTCTCTTCTCCCTCTCCCCTCTCCCTTCTTCTTCTCCCTTCCCCCTTTCCCCCCCACTCCCCTTTCTTTCCCTTCCTCTTTCTACCCCTTCTCTCTCTCCTTCCCCTTCCTTTCTTCTCTCTCCCCACTCTCCTCTCTCTCTCTCTCTCTCTCTCTCTCTCTCTCT